>NC_134355.1:642993853-643101353 GCF_048569485.1 Anomaloglossus baeobatrachus | reverse complement strand
CAAACGCCAAAAATACGTTTTTTGGTCGCCGCAAGTTTTACGCAAAATGCAATAACAGGTGATCAAAACGTAGCATCTGTGCAAAAATGGTACCATTAGAAACGGCAGCTCGAGACACAAAAAATAAGCAGTCAGTGAGCCATAGATCCCAAAAAATGAGAACGCTACGGGTTTCGGAAAATGGCGCAAAACGAACGCCACTTTTATTGGACAACCATGTGAATTTTTTAACCCCTTAGATACAAGTAAAGCTATAAATGTTTGGTGTGTACAAACTCGCACCGACCTCAGGCATCATACCCACACATCAGTTTTACCATATACTGAACACTGTGAATAAAACATTCCAAAAACTATTGTGCCATCACACTTTTTTGCAGTATTTCCACACTTGGAATTTTTTTGCTATTTTCCAGTACACCAAATTGTAAAACTTATGGTTTCATTTAAAAGTACAACTCGTCCCGCAAAAAACAAGCCCTCATATGGCAAGATTGACGGAAAAATAAAAGTTACGGCTCTCGGAAGAAGGGGAGCAAAAAACAAAACCGCAAAAACGGAAAGTGCCCGGGGCTGAAGAGGTTAATGGAGGCATGTTTTTTGGAGAGTAACTGTAAAGTGCGGGGTTAAATTTTCCTGTCAAAACATAGTCTACGACGTTCCCTGGGTCATATGAGGTGTTTGTGCAAAATTTTGTGATTGTAAATGCGTCGGTGCGGATACGCTTTTCGTTTAACTTTTTCCCCATTATGTAGATAGGGGCAAAATTGATTGGAACGCGCGGGGTTAAAATTTCGCCTCACAACATAGCCTATGACGCTCTCGGGGTCCAGACGTGTGTGTGTGTAAAATTTTGTGGCTGTAGGTGCGACAGTGCAGATGCCAAACCCAGACATACACACATACAGCTTTATATATTAGATATTATATACACACACTAATATTTCATGTACTGTGACCTGATTTCACTATTGACATACGGTATATTGAAGCATAAATTTGTTCCTCCTCTGGATGTATTATTCCCATCAGGCCATCATAGCAGGCCTTTATGAGCAGGACACAGATTGGGAGGTAGCACTTTACAGGATCGGTGTTCTGACTAGGCATGATCAGATTAGGGGAAATTAAATTATTTTTTGATTTGTGGTTGTACGTTTGCTTTTTGTATTAAATAAATAATAAATAAAAATATTTATTATATATATATATATATATAATTAATAAATAATAATATAATAAATAATATCTGTGTTTTAGCTATTTTATTTGTTTATTAAAGGAGTTGTCCAAGCTTAAGGCTCAAGTCTGCAGTCACGCCATATGATGCAGACTTGTCAATTCTCAGTGTGCACACTGTCAGAATTCTCTGGTGCTGAGTGCAGGCAGTCATAGCACCACAATTAGGCGATTTACGAACTTCCGGCCACATTTTGATTAGACGTGTCCAGCCTCACTCAATTGACTAGTAGCGAGTTAGGCCATGCATGACAAGGCGGTATGTGACCAAATGCATGCAAATTGCATACTTGCGGTATTGTGCACGCCCGTTCCCAGCACCAGATAATCCTGATAGCGGCTGTGAGGATTCACAAGTCTGCAGTAAAACAGAAAAATTGTTTTTAACTTTCGAAGAAACAGATTTTAAAATTGAACACGGACACATGGATACTTATTCTTAATAGCAGTGATGTACTCTGCAATTGTGACGCTCTGGACTAGCCAGGTAGTCACAAACACAACATCACACACACACCCTACCCTGGATACTCAACATCAGTCAAACAAAATCCTTGTTGCCTCCTCCAGGGTCTGATGCCCACACCAGGTGGGGCGGAGCCAGGTAGTTAGCCCCACCCACCGAGGAGTTCACAGGCCTGGAGGCGGGAAAAAGCAGTTAGTTTAAGTTGGGAGTTGAAAGTGACAGGAGCAAAACTGCTAGTGTCTGGGTCGGAGCCCAGGCTCTGTCAGCAAGGTCGGCAGACGGTGGTGGCCGTCTACAGGAGTTGGCACAGGTCAGCGGAACTGTAGGACCGGGGACGGGCGGTGGCCCGCCGGTACCGAGCCGGGGAGCAGATCTGAACCAAGCACAAAAGGCAGGGCTATCAGACCCCGACCAGGCTAGGAGCCGCCGACAACGGTCAAATCAGATAGTGACAGGGACCTCAGGGGTTCCCTCACACCCAATACTCGACAGAAGGCAACCATCCACACAGTGAGGATAAAAAGCCACCGCCATAGGCTAGAGATCCAAGGCCCAGCGCCTGGGGGGAAAAGGGGCTTCTTCGGTACATACACGCCGGGGAGCGGACTACCAGTGGGAAACCATCGGAGTAAATACATTCTACAGCGGTGCAGGGAAAGACAGCCACCATCAACCTGTCCGGGGAGAGCAAAGACACTGCAGCCGGCTGCGGGACCAGTCCATCCGGCTGTTTGGTTTACCAGAGACTCTGTAAATCTGTGCCTTAGTGAGTACACCCATGCCATCCGGCACTGCGCAGCGCTGCCTCCGCAACCCTGCACCCCAGCTACCCTGCCTCCCCGTACCACCACCGGGCCCCAGGATCACCAACCCTACCCACGGAGGGGACAACATCCTAGCTGCTCCCTGCCATCGCTCCCGGGATCCCCGTCACCAGCAGCGGTGGTGCCCATTATCACCACGACCCGTGGGTGGCGTCACGAACTATCTCCCCAAACAAACCATCCCTTTTCACTCGTGGGCGAGGAGCGCTGCGGACCAGAGTGTAGCGAGTGTGGCCCCTCCGCCCGCGACAAAATCCCAGAGATGATGAAGGTGCAAATAGTTTTATTTGAACAATTCAAACTGAACATAAAGCGACGTTTCAGTTTGTAATACCAGACCTTCTTCAGACAAGTGGATTGTAGTTTGTCAATTAGGCCTCGCTCTCATGAGCGTATTAATCAGACAAGTGCAATGCAAGAAAATTTCGCATTGCACTGACAAATGTTAGTCAGTCAATGACTTAGAGCAGGGTGTCGTTTTTTTTCTAATTCACATTGTTGATGACTAAAAAGTTGCAACCTGCTGCGAGTTTATTCCGATATCGTGCGAGACTCGCCAGGTACAAGTCAACGGGTGCGAAAAAAAAGAACGGAGGCAACACGGACTATCCTAGTGACGTCCTTTCTTATGTATACATTACTATTAGGAAGCATAGAACACTGTAAATGGTCCTGTAAGTGACTGTAAATGAATAATGGTTGCTGAGAAGAAGACAGATTGCATATGGACAGCACACATGACAAAAGAGAAACAATCGTCCTACTCTGCTGGATGAGGACAAGATCGCTTTTTCATACGGTCATGTATCTCCATCCTTAATATGAATAAAGTAAAATCACGCTCTGCTGGATGATGGCAACAATCGCACGGTAAAACTTCATTGTGGAACGAAAAAATGTAACTTGTATACGGCACTCTTTACTATGGCAGTATACGAGTATTAGACTCAGGCTATGTGCGCACGTTGCATACAGTTCACTGCAGAACTTTCTGCAGCGATCTGAAGAGCACATGTGCGCTTTAAATCGCTGCAGAAATGTCCGTAGTGAAGCCGATTCCATGCGCTCTGCCTGCAGCTCCTGCCATAGACAGAGCGGGAGCTGCCAGCAAAGCGCAGGAAAGAAGTGACATGTCACTTCTTTTTACGCAGCGCTTCGGCAGTAGCCGAAGCGCTGCGCTCTAAAACGCCACGTGCGCACGTCCCCTGCACAATCTCCATAGACTGTGCAGGGGACGCAGGACGCATGCAGTTACACTGCGCTACAAAGCGCAGCGTAACTGCATGTATATACGCAACGTGCACACATAGCCTTACAGTTAGTCCCAGACTTTGGAGGTTACGAAGGCAGACCAGTGGGTATTGATGGGCTTAATTTGCAATTGATCCCCATTCATAATCAAATTGCCAGGGTGTCGCTAAGGGGACAGACTGAGCCAAACCTGCTGATTAACCCCTTCACGACCGCGGGCAGTAAAATTACGTCCTATTTTAACGTGACTTAACGAACAGGGACGTAATTTTACTGCCTAAACTTCATTTGACTGCCGTGGCCATAGCAATGGCTTTCAAATGATGTCCCCTGCTGTTTCTTACAGCAGGGGACCTTTGCATGACCCCAGGGGGGTGGCATCCCCACCCCCCATAGGCGATCAAGGCGATTGGCTGTTCAAATCTGAACCGCCAACCACATCGTTCGCACTAATTTCGGCAAAAATAATGCCGGAATTAGTGCGAGACTGTGAGATCCAGCTATGAGATGCCGTAGGAGCTGCAGCAGATCATAGGTGGATCTCAAACATGCCGCCCCCAGCCCCTGCAGCACTGATTGGAGCGATCGTGCTATGACGCGCAATCACTCCAATCAGTGTGCAGTGGGGCGGTCTGATCTGCGGGTGGCCGCCCTCCCCAGGCCTGTCCTGGTCTGGGGACCCTCCCCCATCATGTCTGCAGCGTGGAGTGGCTGGTACTTCTGGTACCACGCCACCGCTGCTGCCGCCGCAGACGTCGCCTCTGCTGTCACCGCGCCTGCTCCAATGGTAAGTATTGCGCTCCGGCGATGGCCCCTGCGCGCTCCCGTGAAGGCCCCTGCGCGCTCCCGTGAAGGCCCCTGCCCGTGCCCCCCCCGATCTGCCCCCCCTACGCCCCGATCTGCCCCCCGGCATCCCGATCTGCTCCGCACGCGATCTGCCTGCCTCCTCTGTCATCTCTATTCTGCTTCCAAGGTTCCTTCCTTCTGCCTTTGCTTCTCCGCTCCCTCTGCTCTCCCTCTGCCCCCCCCCATCTGCCCTCCCCTCTCCCCATCCCCCCCATCCCCCTCTGCCCCCCCCCCGACGTCCTCTTACCTGCCTTCACGGGTCGTCCGAGGTCTTCACTGGCCCGATCACATCTGCCTCCATCGCTGGGTCCTTCTGCTGATCTGTCCAACGTCCTGCCTGCTGCTCCTGTAAAGCTGTCCATCTCTCTGCCTTCTTGTTCCTCTGCAGCTCTTCTGGTCAATGATCCTCTTGGTACTGTGAGTATAACTTTTTTTTTTTTTTCTTGTATCCTGTCCATTTTTACACCTCATCCGTCCGTGCGTCCCGCCAAGCGCTGATCAGGGATGCAGATAACGGATCTGCATCCGTGGTCAGTTTTTGGCGTGACTTTTTTCCGTATTTGCGACGCTTTTTGTATCGCGTCCGTCCGTGCGTCCCGCCGAGCGCTGATCAGGGATGCAGATAACGGATCTGCATCCGTGGTCAGTTTTTGGCGTGACTTTTTTCCGTATTCACGACGCTTTTTGTATCGCATCCGTCCGTGCATCCTGCAGCGGCCGATCAGTGCACCGCGTCTGTGTGTTTGAAAAGTTAAATGGCGTTCCTTCTCTTCTGAGCCCCGCCGTGCGCCCAAACAATTACTTTCCACCACATATGAGGTATCTGCGTACTCAGGAAAAATTGCACAATACGTTTTATGGTGCAGTTTTTCCTGATACCGTTGTAAAAAAAAAAAAAGCTACCTGGTTGATACAAAAATTTTGTGGTTAAAAAAAAAAAATAATTTTCACGGTTCAACGTTATCAACTTCTGTGGAGCCCCTGAGAGTACAAGGGGCTCACCAAACATCTAGATAAATTCCTTGAGGGGTCTAGTTCCGAAATGGGGTAATTTGTGGGGGAGCTCCACTGTTTAGGCACCATAGGGGGTCTCCAAACGTGACATGGCGTCCGCTAATGATTCCAACCAATTTTGCTGTCAAATGGCGCTCCTTCTCTTCTGAGCCCCGCCATGCGCCCAAACAATTACTTTCCACCACATATGAGGTATCTGCGTACTCAGGAAAAAATGCACTATAAATTTTATGGTGAATTTTTTGCTGATACCCTTGTGAAAAAAAAGCTACCTAGTTGAAGCAACAGTTTTGTGGTAAAAAAAAAAATTGTGTTTCTTTTCACAGCTCAACGTTCTAAACTTCTGTGAAGCCCCCCAGGTGTTCAAAGTGCTCACCAAACATCTAGAAAAAATATTTGAGGGCTCTAGTTTCCAAAATGGGGTCACTTGTGGGGGAGCTCCATTGTTTAGGCACCTCAGGGGGTCTTCAAACCCGACATGGCGTCCGCTAATGAGTGCAGCTAATTTTACACTCAAAAATTCAAATGGCGCTCCTTGCCTTCCGAGCTCCGCTGTGCGCCCAAACAATTGATTTTTACCACATATGGGGTATCCGCGTACTCAGGAGAAAATGCACAATAAATTTTAGGGTGTACTTTCTCTTTTCTCCCTTGTGAAAATGAAAATTTTATGGCTAAAGTAACATTTTTGTGTTAAAAAGTAAAATTTTCATTTTTTCCTTCCACACTGCTTTGGTTCCTGTGAAGCACCTAAAGGGTTAATAAACTTTTTGGATGTGGTTTTGAGCAGAGTGAGGGGTGCAGTTTTTAGAATGGGGTCACTTTTGGGTATTTTCTGTCACCTCGGCCTCTGAAAGTCACTTCAAATGTGATTTGGTCCCTAAAAAAAATTATTTTCTAAATTTTGTTGGAAAAATGAGAAATCGCTGATGACCTTTGACCCCTTCTAACTTCCTAACGAAAAAAAATGTTGTTTCGAAAATTGCGCTGATGTAAAGTAGACATGTGGGAAAGTTTATTTAGTAACTATTTTGTGTGACATATCTCTCAGATTTATGGGCATAAATTAAGTTTGAAAATTGCGAACTTTTCAAAATTTTTGCAAAATTTCCTAAATTTTCACAAATAAATGCAAAAATTATCGGTTTAAATTTACCACTGACATGACGTACAATATGTCACGAAAAAACAATCTCAGAATCGCCAGGATCCGTTGAAGCATTCCAGAGTTATAACCTGTCAAAGTGACACTGGTCAGAATTGCAAAAAATGGCCCGGTCATTAGGGTGTTTTAGTGGCCGGGGGTGAAGGGGTTAAACATGTTAATGCAGCCGATGCTAATTGTCTCAAAACAACTTGGATCACAGGTAGCACCAATCCTGACTTTTGCAGCAGACCATCAGCTGTATCTTCCAGTTATCAACCACGGATGATGGGGAGGACTAAGCTCCTGAGCAATGAGAGCGCCCTCCACATATGCAAGCTTACATTTAAGAGGACCTTTCACCAGTTTTAGCATGAGAAACTGGCCACATCATGGAACAGTGGCTGCAGAGCAAAATAATACCTTTTATTTTTTTATTGATCATCGTCATTATAGAGATTTTAGATTGTAAAATGTTTAGGTCAATCTACATTATATATTCAATGGATCATTTACTTTTACACCCCTGCATAAAATGGACTAAATCAGACTAATCATAAGCAGACCATCATACAGGAATGATTCTGCCCCCCCCCCCCTCACTCCCTCAAAGTAAAAACAAAACATACCTCTGCAGGTTTATCTGGTTTATTTAGCTAACATTAACAAAACATTATTTTAAAAAGCTGGTATATAGCTGGCGTATAACAAGTAATGGAATTATCATTTGTCAATATGTTAAACTAGCTGTATTGGTTGTTTTCTTCATCAAGTACAAAGCTCCCACAGTCACAGATTTCACTACTAGCACCTACTGTGATTACAAGAGGGAGAGGAAAGCAGAGCTGTGTGTCAATACAAACACCTCTCTGACTATTGCAGGTATCATGCAATTTTTGCTCCGATAGCTGGGACAGAACCAGAGTAATGTATGTGACACACTGCAGCTCATCTCATGGCACTGATGATGTAGAAGCAGGAGAGGGGAGCAGAACGAACAGTGCTGTGAGATGAGAGCTGCAATGTGCCACATACATCACTCTGCTGTTCCAGCTATCAGAGCAGTATTTCTCACTGCCTGCAATAGAGGCAAAGAGGTGTTTGTATTGACAGATGCTCTGCTCTCCTCTTCCACTTGTAATCCCAATAGATTACAACAGTGAGCTCTGCGAGTTGGGAGGAGAGCACAGCTGTGTAATGATAAATAAAATCACAAATACTTTACATTAGGCTGCTTTAACACATCCGGTTTTAGCAGTGCGGCTAAATCTGGCTCTAAAACCTATGCAACGGATGCGGCGAAAAAAACGCATCCTTTGCATAAGTTTTTACATGCGGCCCGTCCGGTTTTGCCGGTTGCGGCACGCTACTGAGCATGCGCAGTGCAAAAAACCGCATGCGGCGGCCGGATGAGGTTTTTGACGCATCCGGCGTCCATAGGCATGCATTGGAAAAAGCGCCGCATCGTCCGGATGTGGCGCGATGCGTTTTTTTTTTGCCGGACAAAACAAAACGTGCCAGGCAACGTTCCATCCGGCCACCGCATGGGCTAAATATGCCGCATCCGGCAAAAACTGGACCGAACGCAAGGCCATGCGGCACAATCCGGCACTAATGAAAGTGCGGAAAAAACGCAACGGGTGGCAAAAAAAAACAAACGGTTGCGTTTTTTCTGCAAAGAGCCGGATTGTGCCGCACAGCAAAAAATGGATGTGTGAAAGCAGCCTTAGTATCATGCAATTACAATTTGTGAATATGTTATATTACCTGTTATAAGTCAGCTATACATCAACTTTATAAAATCATGTTTTGCTAATGTAAAAAAAAAAAAAAAAAAAAAATACGTAATTACTTACCGGTAATGTGTTTTTTCTGAACCTATGACGGCACCACGAGAGAGGGGATCCGCCCTTCAAGGACAGGAAACCTCCAGAATAAAAAGGGGCAGCACCTCTCCCCGCATCAGTTGATTACCGAGCATGACAGGACCTCCGAAACAAGGAACACCGTCAAAAAACATATCCCGCCACCATAACCGCCCAGTGAAGAGTAGTGAAAAGGGAAGCAAACTAGCAACCCCAAGTGCAGGGAGGGAATGTAAGGGTGCCGTCATGGGTTCAGAAAAAACACATTACCGGTAAGTAATTACGTATTTTTCCAGCACCCATGACGGCACCACGAGAGAATTACAGAGAGGAAGACCTAGGGAGGGACAACAGTTTGCAGAACCCGTCTCCCAAAGGTGATGTCGGTGAACGACAAATCAAGGCGATAGTGATTAAAAAAGGTGGACGGAGAAGACCAGGTTGCCGCCTTACATATCTGCTCAATGGAGACCTCCGATCTCTCCGCCCAGGAAGATGCCATCGCTCGCGTGGAGTGTGCCTTCAAACCAGGAGGTACGTCTCCCCCCCCCGGCCGCGTAGGCAACCGAGATGGCATCCCTGATCCACCTTGCCAAGGTGGATTTAGAAGCCTTAAGCCCCTTTCTACAACCCTGGAAGACTACAAACAGAGACTTATCCCTCCTCCCTTCCGAGGTGACCAACAGATACCGTTGAAGACAACGCCTAACATCCAGGCAGTGCCATCCCACCTCCTCCGGAGTAGAAGGGTTGGCATAAAAAGAGGGGAGCACTATTTCCTGTGATCTATGGAAGTGGGAATGCACCTTCGGCAAATAGGCAGGATCAGTTCGTAACACAACTCGGTCATCAAAAAACTGTGTATACGGAGGAGAAATGGATAAGGCCTGAAGGTCACTAACCCTACGGGCAAAAGTGAGGGCGACCAGGAGAATCGTCTTAAGGGACAGATGCTTGATAGAGATAGAATCTAAGGGCTCAAACGGGGGCCGTGTTAAAGCCGAAAGGACCAAGTTAAGGTCCCAGGACGGTAGTGGCATGGTTCCCCGAGGCTTAGACCTAGCACAGGACCTAACGAACCTAGATATCCAGGGATCTCCGGCCAGGGCATGGTTATACAAGGCGCTCAGTGCGGAGATTTGCACCTTAAGGGTACTAACTGATAGACCCAGTTCCCAACCCTTCTGGAGAAATTCCAGGACAACCGGGACGGAGGGAGGTTTAGTAGGATCCGCCCCCGTAGAGGTCAGGAATTTGGCCCAAATGCGCCCATAAATGCGAGTAGTGACAGGCTTTCTGCACTGCTTCAAGGTGGATATCAGACCATGAGAAAACCCCTTATTGCCTAACAGCGATTGCTCAAGAGCCACGCCGTCAGATGTAACCGGTGTGCTGCGGGTGGAAGGCTGGACCCTGGGATAGGAGATCCGGTAGGTCCGGGAGAACCCACGGATCGGTGACGGACAGGTGCGTCAGCCAATAAAACCAAGGCCTCTTCGGCCAAAAGGGTGCTATGAGAATCACGACTGCTTGATCCTCCCTTATCTTCCTGAGCACTGCCGGGAGGAGGATGAGTGGAGGGAAGGCATATGCGAGGCGGAAGTCCCACTTGAGCAATAGCACGTCCACCGAGTGGGGATGATCCCTCGGATCCAGGGAACAGAATCGGGGAACCTTCCTGTTGGTTCGAGTTGCAAATAGGTCTATCTCGGGAACCCCCCACATCTCCGTTATCCGGTCGAAAACAGACTGATTTAGAGACCATTCGCCTTGGTGAAACTGGGTGCGACTGAGAAAGTCCGCCAAATCGTTCTCCTTCCCTCGGATATGCACTGCCGACAGGGAACTCAGATGAGCCTCTGCCTGAGACATGATCCTGCTGGAGACAGACATGAGGTGTCTGGAGCGAGTACCCCCCTGGTGGTTGAGATAAGCTACTGTTGCTTGGTTGTCCGACAGAACTTTTACATGTCGACCCCTTAACCACGGCATGAAATGACCTAACGCCTTTTCCACCGCCAGCAATTCCCTTGTATTCGAGGAATTTTGAGCTTCTTCTCCAGACCATTGTCCCTGAATGAAATGAGCGTCCAGATGTGCCCCCCAACCGTAGAGACTGGCGTCGGTGGTTACCACCACGGGCTCTGGCGCCCTCCAAGGCACCCCTCTGCCCAAGTGGACCGGATCTAGCCACCAATGGAGGGATTGCAACGTGCGATGTTCGAGAATGATGAGTCTGTCCAGATGGTCCCCGTGAGCCGTCTGATGCTGTAAGATATTCCACTGTAGGACCCTGGTGTGTGCCTGAGCCCATCTGACGGCCGGGATGGCCGCAGTCAGGGAGCCCAGGAGGGACATCGCACCCCGGAGAGACAGACGCCAGTGCCTCAGAGTCTGGTCTATCTGGGTCCGAAGGGCTTCCACTTTTGAAGGAGGCAACCAACAGAGTTGAGTGTTGGAGTCCCAAGTGAGTCCCAGAAACAGCTGAACCTTTAATGGAATTAATCTGGACTTTTCCTCGTTGATCAACCAGCCCAACTCCCGCAGGGAAGCTTGCACCTGCCGGAGAAGGGCCGCACAATGAATAGCTGAGGCGCCCACAATCAAGAAGTCGTCCAGATAAGGAATCAGAAGGACCTCTCTCTGACGCAGATATGCCGACATTTCTGCTATTATCTTTGTAAAAATCCTCGGGGCGATGGCCAGACCGAAGGGGAGGGCTCTGTATTGGAAATGGCAGACCTGACCGCCCATGTGGAGGGCTATCCTGAGGAAGCATTGGAAGAGAGAGTGGATTGGGACATGATAATATGCATCGCGTAAGTCTATGACCGCCATGTGACAGTGGGGATACAGATATTTCACTATGGATCGCACGGACTCCATCTTGAAGCTGTCTATTTGAAGGAACCGGTTGAGGGCTTTCAGGTTGATGATTGTGCGATAGGAACCGTCGGGCTTCCCTACCAGAAAAAGGGTGGAATAGAACCCTTCTCCCTGTTCCCTTGTGGGAACTTCCACTAGCACCCTCTTGAAGAGGAGGAGACGAACCTCTGCTTCCAACGCCAGCTGTTCCGCCGGAGAACGACGCAGAGGGGTAACCACGAACCGGGGAGAAGGAGGCCGAAAGAAGGGGAGCCGGAGGCCCGAGCGTATCAGGGCCCGTATCCATGCACTGGAGGAAATCCTTTCCCAAGCCGGAAGGAACTGAGAGAGCCTCCCTCCGACCTGGGAAAGCAAGTCACTTGGACGACTTATTCTGATCTTTTGAGGGGCCCTTGAACATGAACCCCTTTCCCTTAGTCTTTCTATCGGACCAGGTATTCCGATCCCGTGGTCGGGTGAGGCGGCGAACTGGCTTCCTCCGAAAGGACCGCCGTGAAGAAGGAAACGATGGAAAGGGAAAGCCGCCCTTCTTGTCGCTAGCTTTTTCCAGGATGTCATCCAGTACCGGCCCGAACAGAAATTCCCCTTGACAAGGGATATTGCAGAGTTTAGACTTAGTTTGCAGATCCCCCGGCCAGCATTTCAGCCAGAGAGCCCTTCTAGCCGCATTGGAGAGGGAAGCTGACTTTGCAGCCAACTTAGTGGAGTCCGCCGAGGCGTCCGCAAGGAAGGCCGCCGCCCCCCGCAACTTGGAGAGGGAGGACGCAATCTCCTCCTTAGGTGCTCGGGATCTAAACTGGTCTTCCAGTTCGTCAATCCATATAGTCAGGGATCTAGCCGTACAGGTAGCCGCAATGGCGGGTCTTAGTCCTCCGGCAGCAGCTTCCCAGGTATTTTTTAGGAAGTGATCAGCTTACCTAATGGGTCTTTCAGGGAGCCCATGTCCTCAAAAGGCAAGGCAAACTTTTTGGACGCCTTAGCGACAGCCACATCCAATTTTGGCGCCTTATCCCATGTGGAGCAGGAGGCCCCCTCAAATGGATATTTTCTCTTAAAGGCGCCAGGAATGGAATGCTTCTTATCAGGTCTCTTCCATTCCCGGGCAATTAAGGCTTGTATCTTATCCACCACCGGGAAGGAGCGTCGTTTCTTCTGCTCCATACCCCCGAACATCCTATCCTGGATAGATTTTTCAGGTTTCTCATCCGTGAGGCCCATGGTGGTCCTCACCGCCTTAACTAACTTCTTCATATTATCTAGTGGGAAGCACTGGCGACCCCCTGAATCACTATCAGAGGAGGAGCGAGAAGTAGAGCCAGAGGAATCACATTCCCCATCCGACCTATCAGAGGTCTCGTGGGTAGGCGAAGGGGCTCGAGAACCCCCAGCACTTTGTGCTCCAGACAGGGATCGGAGGGAGTCCCTGACCTCTTCCCGTATGAGGGTCCGGAGGTCGGAGGCAAATCCTGGCTGTTCCTCCGACAAAGTCTGCTGAATGCAGCCTTTGCACAATCTCTTAGTCCAAGAACCAGAAAGTTCTTTACAGCACAAGGCGCATTCCTTATGTCTGGATTTAGATAAACACTTCTTAGGTTTACTGCGATCCTTTAAAAAAAAACAGACAATATGACCGCCATTAAAAGCGGAACATCTGAGTTGCACTCACCCACCGATGCCCAGAGGCTATACCGGTTCAGCAGGGCCCTCATCTGACTTCCGTCCTTTAGAAGGCCGTCTTCTGTCAGGAGAGTCAGGGTCCCTCCGCTTGGAGGACCGGTCATCAGTCCCCCCACGCTTGACCCCTGAGCCGGTGACACTGTCATCCTTGCCACCCTTCTGCTGCCGCTTCAGGGAGGCAGTATCATGATCAGAGGGAGGCTTTGGAGAGGAGGGAGGCGAAGGAGACGCTGCGGACTGCTTGTCCGTCATGTTAACAGAGCACAGGCACATAGAGGAATTTGCCGCTCTTATTTTCAAAGAAAGTCTGGCGACTCCGCCCCCACTTCCGGCGGATGTCCCATCCGGCTCCACAGGCCGCCCGTCCAATAGGAGAAACGCGCGCCAGCGCACAGCCCGGACATCTCCTTCCCATAACATGGCGCTCCTCCCGGAAGTGCCACATCAGCAGCTGCCACGAGGACGCCCTGCAGGGATCGCCGCAGGCGTCCCCCATATCTCGGCCTGGTGCCGGCACGCAGACAAGACGCTGGTAAGGAGAGGAGGGGGGGAGGAAGGAAAGAAGCCCGTGCGCAGACATAACCCCCGTGGGTACGCTGCGACGGGAGAGCCCTGCGGATAGGTACTTTGGAAGATCCACTTACCCCCCCGCAGGCTCCTTGCGCTCCTATCGGGCGCGCTGTACGCACTCCGGACCCCCATGGGTCTGTTGCGGCAGCTCCCCAGCACCTCGGCCGACCGCAGCAGGACCCGTGCCGCTGCCAGAGCCGGCCGACCGGGCGCCGGACTTGAATCTTCGGCCCATCAGGACCTTCCTGGATCTACTGGATCTCTGGAGGCTCCCTGTTCAAGGACAGGAAACCAACTGATGCGGGGAGAGGTGCCGCCCCTTTTTATTCTGGAGGTTTCCTGTCCTTGAAGGGCGGATCCCCTCTCTCGTGGTGCCGTCATGGGTGCTGGAAAAAAACAAACGGTTGCGTTTTTTCTGCAAAGAGCCAGATTGTGCCGCACAGCAAAAAATGGATGTGTGAAAGCAGCCTTAGTATCATGCAATTACAATTTGTGAATATGTTATATTACCTGTTATAAGTCAGCTATACATCAACTTTATAAAATCATGTTTTGCTAATGTAAAAAAAAAAAAAAAAAAAAAGTGGTCCAGTACAATGCATAGTGGCCACATCGATGTAAAGCTAAGAAAAGGCTTTGTCCAAAAACCTTCTGTTGCCATATCTTAAGGCAATCTGTACAGTCTGGACTGATGGGTGACGCTTGCCTGTGTCTTCTCCATCGGCCGAATTGCCGACGCCCTGTCTTAACTGATGTTGGTGAAGCGCCCTACATCACCCACAGATTGCTGAAAATCTAGAGTTGGCGCACTTTGCTTTACCCTGCTAAAGGCAGAGCAAAGTCCTGTAATCAAGTGCAGGCGCCCATTCACAAGTGAAGCGGAAGCATGTACATTGCAGGACTTAATTCTGCCCCCTTAGTAGGACAGAGCAATGTGCGCCTACTGTGCTTCAAATGCAGAGGCGCAGAGCGGCACCAGCAACATAAATTGGACCAGTCAGATTAATATACATCCTAATCAAAAAAGTCCGTGGAGCCTCTGTTAGGAGTCTCGACACAGAAACTAGCCAGATATCCCTCCGGGAAGGACCTAGCCAAGTTGTGGCTCTTTTTAGGGACCACCATAACCACCATATTAAGTGGCCCTTTTAGTCAATATCCAACTCTTTGACAAGTTTAAAGATATGACAAGGGAAATACCAAGGTCAGGTATCCATCCACAGACAGCTGTTTCGGGGTATTGCCCCTCATCAGTGTAGAGTAGGATTCTGGCCAGGTGGGAGCAATGCCTAGTAGACCAACAAGACAAAACAATCACGGATATCGAGATCAGAGATTGTTTTGTCTTGTTTATATACATCCTGGGAGACTTGTAAAATTACATTGTTAAAAATAAATAAAAAAAAAAAATTGTACAGGGAGGGTGGGGGATAGTGGTGTCTATACAGGTTGATGGACTGCGATGCAAGAGAAAAGTGATGGCTTTTGTTTACAATGTGAAAAACTAGTGACAGGTTTCTTTAGGGCCTACCCATCTGCAACAGATACAAATATCACAGGGTTGGTAAAAGGTTAAAATCAATCAGTAGAGCTATAACATTAAAAAAAAATAAATAAATCTGCATGTATCTCAGGTCTAAACTGGTGCAGAAAAGTCCAACATACACTTCGCAAAACTTTGCATTTTGGTTTTGCACAATGCAATCCATTATTCTTGATGTGAAAAAGCAGATTCCTTGCGACAATACCAGGAGTCATTAGCAAAAAAGGACACTTCCCATTGTTTCAAAAGCACTTAATGTCTGTAAGAAAGCGCTTATAATTTACTGCACTCTGTGAAGGGCTTGACATTCAGGAGAATTACCCAGGAAAAAAAAAATAAAAACAGCACAACAACATTTCTATTTATTGGTAAATCTCAATGAATCACGAGCGAGGCAGCACCTGCTTTGGTTAAAATAGTCCATGAGTAATTGCGGTGTCACAATGGAAAGGTTCGGGCATACATCCTCCGGCTGCGCCGCTGTACATTAGTGACCTGGATAAAAATGTATATAAATCTAAGAGGCGGCGTCGAATCACAAACCAAAATAGCACAGATACAAATGTTGCTTGCTCCGGCTTTCTTCAGGTACAATAAATTTAACAGTGGGTATTTATCACATTCACAATAGACAGTAAGAGTCTTGTCATAAAAGATCTGGGCGCTTACCATCGTCTGCGAGCAGCTTAATCAAAACATCTAGAAATAGCTAGAAAATGGCTGCGATGCCGCGTATTCCCAGGTTTCCAGCCTTCTGCACACAAACTGCAACCAAAACTGCACCTTGTCAGAGAGAGCCTGGAAATGTCCCAAAAAACGCTTGTAATCTGGGTGCGTTTTTGGAGCGATTTTGATGTGTTTTTGTTATTGCGTTTTTTTAAAGAAGAAACAAAATATGATCGGAAAGGATAATGGATAGGTAGCTAGAATAGATGATAGAAAAAACAAAGAATAGCTAGATAGATAATAAGAACATATAGATTAGATAATAAGAAAGAACAAAGAATACATAGAAAGAAATAACAGAACAGCTTGATAGCCAGTTTGGTTAGCTTTTTTTTTTATTATTATTTTTTTGGGGTAAAAAAATTACATGGGGTCCCCCCCCCATTTTTCATATCTAGCACAGGAACAGCAGCAGCTGCAGGCTGCAACCCTCAGCTGTCTGCTGTACCTTGGCTGGTTATGAAAAATAGCGGGGATCCCAAAATTTTTTTTTAATTATTTGATTTATAAAAAAAAAAAAAAATTACGTGGGATCCCCACATTTTTCTAATACCAGCCAAGGTGAAGCAGACAGCTTAGGGCTGATATTATTAGGGTGGGAAGGGCCATCGTTATTTGGCCCTTTCCAGCCTAACAATAGCAGCCCACAGCCGTCACAGAAGTGGCGCATCCATAAGATGCGCCAATTCTGGCGCTGGACTCGGCTCTTCCCGTTGCCCTGGTGCAGTGGCAATCGGGGTAATAAAGAGTTAATGGCAGCAGCCCATAGCTGCCACTAAGCCCTAGGTTAGTGATGTCATGCGTCTATGAGACACCACACATCAATAATCTGTAAGTGAAAGTAAATAACCACAAACAGCCAAGAAAATACTTTATTTGAAATAAAATAAAAAGCCACCCTCTTTCACCACTTTATTAACCCCCAAAACACCCCTCCAGTTCCGAAGTAATCCACACGAGGTCCCACGACGCTTCCAGCTCCGCTACATCCCTGTCCTGTCACAGCCAGCGGCCACACAGCATGGATGCCAGCTGTGAGTGTGGACAGAGCCGCAGCGATCAGAATAAACTAGGGTGAACCCCTGACGTCACAGCTACAGGTCCCGCAGTACGGCGGGTGACGTCACGGCCGGGTTCACGGCGGTTGAGGCCGCTACTGAAGCGAGCCTCGCGTTCGGCCGTGCCGTGATTCACGCGAGTCCTCCAGCTGCGGCTCACTTCAGTCGCGGCCTGATGTGCGCTCACAGGTGGAGGACTCGAGCTGTGACAGCAAACACCTGAGTGATGTCACCGCCGATCCTGCTGCTCACTTCAGTCACTCGGGTGGTTTGCTGTGACAGCTGAAGGACTCCACCGCTGATAGAACGACTCTCTTCAGCACTGTACGATTTAGACACACCCACTGGCGGCTGTGATTGGTTGCAGACAGACAGCTGTCACTCAGCATGAGGGCTCGTCTGACTGCAAACAATCACAGACGGGGGAGGAGTCAATATGTATGAGGCTAATGAGCGGGTCGGCAAGAAGATGAGAGGCGGGAAAGCAGTGAAACAGCCGGTGATCGGCGAGTATATTCTGCTTGGGGAGAACGAGAGAGAGAGCGCGAGAGACAGACACCGACACTGACATGGCACCGAAACTCACGGGCACCACACTGACACGGCACCACACAAACTGACACTGCACCGACACGGGTACGGACACCACACTGACACGGGCACCACACAAACTGACACTGCACCGACACTCACGGACATGGGTACGGGCACCACACTGACACGGGCACCACACTGACACAGATAAGGCACCGACACACAAACACCGGATTGTCAAAATCATTCCAGCATTGATTTTGTCATTCTGGAACTAAGTTGGTGAGCTGCGTTTTTGTTGACAAAACTGTAGGTAAAACGCATGCAAAATGCATGCCAAACGCACCAATTTGATAGCATGCATTTTCCCTTGCATTTTTGATGCCCTTATTGACTTCAATGAGTCACAAATGTTGACAAAAACGCAAGAAAGAATGAACATGCTGCATCTTTTTTGTCACAAACTTTTGACAAAAATGACATTTTAGTGTACTCACCGTAAAATGTCTTCCTTGGAGCCTTTCATTGGGGGACACAGACAGTGGGTATTATGATGTCTCCAGGGAGGCGTGACACTAGATTTACAAACGTGTTAGCTCCTCCCCCCACAGCATACACCCTAGCTAGGCAGGAAACTAGCTTAGTTTGGTGTAAAAGCAGTAAGAGAAGGACAACCAAAACCACAAGGATGGGAGCAGTGTGCCCCAATGAAAGGCTCCAAGGAAGACATTTTACGGTGAGTACACAAAAATGTCCTTTCCTTTCTCGCCTTTTCATTGGGGGACACAGACAGTGGGACGTCCCAAAGCAGTCCCTGGGTGGGAACTGAACTATTAACAGTGTATAACATCAGACTAAGAGCTGACTAACAACTACAACTGCAGTGAACACATATCAACACTGTCAAAAACGAGCCACTGCCGCCTGAAGGACTTGTCTTCCAAGAGCAGCATCCGCAGAAGCATGCGTATGCACTCTGTAGAATTTTGTAAACGTGTGCACACTGGACCAGGTAGCGGCCTTGCAAAGTTGGGCCGCCGAAGCCTGATGACGGATAGCCCAGGAAGCACGCACTGCTCGCGTAGAGTGGGCCCGCACAGATTGAGGAGGAACAACACCTCGTGTTTTGTAAGCCTCACAGATGGCAGTCCTAATCCATCGAGAAATCGTGGATTTAGAAGCCGGATTGCCCCTTTTTGTGTCCTTCTGAGAGGATGAAGAGGGCATGGGACTTGCGCAACGGTGCTGTTCTGGAGATGTAGATCCGCAGTGCCCTGACGAGATCTAGAGTGTGAAGGGCTTTTTCAAAAGAGTGGACCGGGACCGGGCAGAATGACGGCAACACAATGTCCTCGTTTAAGTGGAAAGAAGACACAACCTTCGGGAGAAAAGCGGGGGAAGGCCGAAGGACCAACCTTATCATGATGGAAAATCAGGTAAGGTGAGCGACAGGAAAGGGCCGCCAGATCGGACACTCGCCTGATAGAGGTAATGGCGACTAAAAAGGCAATTTTCCAAGACAGTCGTTGAAGAGAGATTTCTCTCAGAAGTTCGAAGGGAGGAATCTGAAGAGCTCCGAGAACCAGATTCAGATCCCAGGGATCTAAGGTACGAACCTGAGGGCGAGAAGCCAGCCGCTTCTGGAAAAATAAGCATGGTATGAACTACCTTAGAAGAAAGACCTGATTTTGCTAGAATCAAAGATTCAAGCGCCACGCCGTCAAATGCAGCTGTGCTGTATTCTGGTGGAATATTGGACCTTGCGACAGAAGATCCGTGCGGTCGGGAAGACGCCAGGGAGTGTCGCCGAGCAGTTGGAGAAGCTCCGGGTACCAGGCTCTCCTGGGCCAGTCCGGGGCCACGAGGATCACCGGGTTTCCCTCCGCTTTGATTTTCTTGATTACTCTCGGAATGAGAGGAAATGGAGGGAATTTGTAGGGTAGGCGAAACTGCGACCACGGAAAGACTAGAGCGTCGGAGCCGAGCGCTAGCGGGTCTCTCGACCGGGATATGAAGGGATGTATTTTGGCATTCATCCGAGAAGCCATGAGGTCCACATCTGGGAGTCCCCAACGAAGAGTGATCTGATGGAACACTTCGTCGTGGAGGGACCATTCCCCTGCCGCTAGCCCTTGCCTGCTGAGAAAGTCTGCGGCCCAGTTGAATACCCCCAGAATATGGACAGCTGAAATAATGGGAATGTGCATCTCTGCCCAAAGAAGAATCCTGGATACTTCTTTCATCGCTGCCCTGCTGAGAGTTCCTCCCTGACAGTTGATGTAAGCCAGGGCCGTGGCATTGTCTGACTGGATCCGAACAGGGAGACCCAATAGTAAGGGTTGAAAATTCTGAAGGGAAAAAATATGGCTCTGATCTCCAGAACATTGATTGCAGGGAGCGCTCAGAAAGAGACCAGCGTCCGTGAACAGTGTGGTGGAGAAACACCGCCCCCCAGCCTATCAGGCAGGCATCCGTCGTGACTATTTGCCAGTGGACCGGGCGGAAAGACTTCCCTTGAGATAGGGATGAGGCTTGAGTCCACCAGACGAGGGAGCTGAGCGCAGACCGAGATAGGCGGACTGACCGGTCTAGGGAAGCTGGATTCTTGTCCCAGGAGGATAGAAGATCCAGTTGTAGAGGGCGCAGATGGAATTGGGCAAAGGACATGGCTTCTATGAACGCCACCATCTTGCCTAACACTCTCATTCCATTCAGAAGGGATGTGTGACAGCGAGAGCGGAGGGATTGGGCGGCCCGGATCAGGGAAGACCTCTTGTCCTCTGGAAGAAAAACCTGGGACTGAGCCATGTATCAGCATACCGAAAAAGGTGATGCGCTGATGAGGAATGAGGGATGACTTGTTGAAGTTGATAAGCCCCCCTAGCCTTGACAGCGTGTCTAGGCAAATCTGCACGCTTTGAGCAAACTTGAAGAGAGCTCCCTTTGACAAGGTCGTCCAAATAGGGAACGACCAGGCTGCCTCTGGGGTGTAAAATGGACACGACGGCCGCCATGACCTTTGTGAAGACCCAAGGCGCAGTGGCCAGCCCAAAGGGGAGGGCCCTGAATTGGAAATGACGGTGTCCTACGGCAAAGCAAAGGAACAGTTGATAAGAGACACATATGGGAATGTGTAAATAAGCATCTTGAACGTCTATGGAAGCTAGGAATTCTCCCGGTTCCATGGCGGCTAGCACTGCTCTCAATGATTCCATTCGGAAAGTTCGAATCCGTACGAATTTGTTCAGCCGTTTTAGGTCCAAGATAGGGCGGACAGAGCCATCTTTTTTTGGGAACGACAAAAAGGGTGGAATAGAAACCTTTGCTGCGCTGTTCCAGGGGCACATTTGCTTTCTGTAAAGAGGCTATGGCCTGAAATAAGGCCTCGCTTTGCGTTTTGAACTTTGGAAGACGAGAACGCAGAAACCTGTTGGCCGGCAGGGAATGGAAATCGATCTTGTAACCTGAGGTGTCGATTTCTCGAACCCAAGCATCACGAGTGTGATCTAGCCAGATACCCCGAAAAAGCAGAAGCCGCCCTCCAACAGGAGTCGGATCTGAGGGATACCTGGCGTCATGCTGAGGGGGCCTGTACAGAGCGAGGTCCTTTGGGTTTAGGTTGCTTGGAGTGGGAACGCCAAGAAGAGCCCCTTGAGGGACCGGATCCTCGATCTGAGCGTTGGGTACTGACCAGGGCTTAATCATTTCAGAGGGAAAGGGATAAGCGAATGAAGAGAAGGGTTTTTTATTAAACCTATCAGGGTGATCCCACCGTTTAGATATAATTTGCCGAAAAAACGGATCCTGAGTAAAGGATTTAGGAGGCTTCTTTGCCCACTTGATTGCCGACTGAGAAGTCGGGTCAGGAGGCTGATCAGAGAGAGATCGACAGTGATTGACAGCCGAAATTAGTGTGTCTTCTATATGCCTAGACTCAGAAAGGACATCTGAATCAGAGTCAGAGTCTTGAGAATCGTGACTACTAAAGGTCACGGAACCTCGGTCAGACTGACTATCGTCCGAGTCGGATGAGGCGTAGAGGTCGCAATGGTGCCTTATGGAAACAGCCTTTTTACGTTCTGGGGAAGAGGGACCAGACGAAGCAGGCTGGCTCCTCTGAGGGAGCTGGGCCGGGGTAAGGCTGTGGGAGCCTGAAGACGGCTGGGATATCTGAGCGGCAAGGTCATCTAACCTTTTAGACATTAGAAGAGCCCATGCAGGCATTACGTCATCAGACGGGGGTGCTGCCTGGCCGGTGGGCGGAGCAGAATCCAGAGACTGCACGGCATCCTGGTCCGGCAACGGGGTCTGTTGTGACACGGTAGAAGGGGCATCGCAGCCCCGGCATAGTGGATAGCTTCGGCCATTAGAAACGAGCGTCCACAGGTGGTACAGGCATAGTATAGGTCCGTAGAGGACGCCTGGGAAGGTTTATCACCCTTGCGGTTACGCATGTCAGCAATAGAGTCCTACAGCCCTATAGGGGTAGAGTTATATGAGTGAGGAGCCACTAGCAGTATTATAAAGTGACTGCTATGCAGAGCCGGTATATACCGTAGCAAAATGGCATATACTGTCAAGCAGCCGGCATATACCTGCAGGCAGAGCCAGTATATACCGCTAATAGCTGATATACACCGCTAGCCAGCAGGCACACACCGCTAGAAAGACAGCGATATACCGCTGAGCAGAGCGGTATATAGTGCTGCAGAAGTGCAGAGCCAAGGAGGCGATCTCACCCGAGTCTGCTCCCCACATGGAAAATGGCGTCCAGTGTTCCTGGCAGCATGGAAGAGAGAGACGGCCCCCCGGAGGCTGATTGGTCTCAGGGCTGGGACTAAGCGTGACAGCCAATCGGAAAGAAGCTGCCCCTGAGGGAGGGAGCGGCTTCCAGAGCAGTGAGAGGGGGCGTTGCTAGAATGCAGGCCGAAGCCGGGGGCTAAATTAAATTAATGATGCTCCCCGGGATCACGGCCTGCATCGGCGCCTTTCCAGGCGGCGGTTTGGATGCAGGGGACAGATGACTCGTCGTCTCCCTACCTGCTCCTGGCTCCGTCTGAAGACGCGTCGGTGATGGATGCGGGGATCTCAGGGACACATCTTCGGCTCAAGGCTGAAACAGGTCCTCGGCTCTGCTTATCCCTCTGGAGCTACCTTGGTGTGAGGTGCTTCCAGGGAGCCTGGAGGGGTACGCAGACCCGACTACTTGGGCGCGAGGGAAGACTGACGGCTTGTGCACGCCACGTTTCCTCTGCCCGTAAGCGGGGGGAACGAGGGTGGCAAGGCACCCCGGTATTGCCCCATAATCAAAAATATAATGAATAAGAAAAAGAAAAAAATAAAAACACAATAAGCTGGCAAGGCCATACATGTCAGCCTCCCTGCTGACACTAGAAAAAACTGAGCTAGTTTACTGCCTAGCTAGGGTATATGCTGTGGGGGGAGGAGCTAACACTTTTCAAATCTAGTGTCACGCCTCCCTGGAGACATCATAATACCCACTGTGTGTGTCCCCCAATGCAAAGGCGAGGAAGGAAAAAACGCTGACAAAAACTGCAATGTGAGCATAGCAAATCTGACTTCTCATAGACTTTGCTGGGAGGTCAGATGTCAAAGTTCTGACAACAAAAATGCACCAAAATACGCGGCAAAAACGCGACAAAACGCAGCGTGCGCATGTAGCCTTAGGTGCCTTAGGGTATGTTCCCACGATCAGGACTCACTGCGTCCTGGACAGCGCGGGTTCTGACCTACAGGGGGCCGCAAGTCTACTTTACAGGAGACCGCAGCTGCTTGTACCCACGATCAGGGTTCAGTGCGCTGCGGTCTCTCGCTTGTCTTCTCTCCATGGAGGACACATGCGAACCCGCAGCAAACAATTGACATTGTGCGGTCTGGAAAGACGCACCGCAGATCAGTGTTGGCTGGAGAAAAAAATAAGCACAGTGGGCACGGGATTTCAACAAATCCCTTCCACTATGCTTGTACTGTACAATGCAGCATCTTGGACGCAGCTGAAGCATGCTACGTCCAAAACGCTGCAAAACATCGTGGGCACAGAGTTAGTAAAATGCACCCAGACCTAAAGAAAAACCACATAACATCATGGCTGATCTTGGATGGGACTTAAAAGGTTTTGTGGCATTCACTCCTTATTTAGGCTATGTGCGCACTTACCGGATTTTGCCGCGGATTTTTCGCGGATTTGCTGCATGTTTCGCTGCAGAAAATGTTCATAACATCTCTGCAGTGAATCACCAGCAAATCCTATGGTGCCTGTGCGCGCTGGGCGGAATTTGACAGCTGCATGTTTTGCTGCGGGAATCCCGCAGCAAAAACAAGTGCATGTCACTTCTTTTCCGCACATCGCTGCGGGATTTCACTCCATTGACTCCAATGTTAATCATGAAATCCCGCAGGGAATAACGCAGGTAGCAAATTCTGTGTGGTTCACTGCGTTTTCCTGCGTTATTCCCTGCGGTATTTCGCGGTTTACCTCCGGTAATGTACATCGCCTGTCTGCGGTTTTGCAGGGAAGTGATGTCATTACAGGAAGAGGAAGCCGTGCAGAGTAAACACACACACAGATCACAGACACACACACATCACAGACATAGAACACAGACACAGACACATAGAACACACATAGAAAGAAAACGGAAATATAGAAAACAAAGAACGTGGGCTCCGCTGCATATTTACCGTCCAGCCGAGGTAAGCACACAGCGGCGGCCCGGTATTCTCAGGCTGGGGATGGAGAGGGGCAGGAGTAATGTCCCCCGCCTCACTCCCCCTCCCGCAGCCGAGAATATCAGCCGCAGCTGCCCCGGGACTGTCGCATGCATTATGCGGCAGCACCGGGAGTGTCCTCGGCTCTTCCTGCCACCGTGTAGCAGTGGCGGCAGGGTAATACAAGGGGTTAATGGTGGGGGATCACCGCCATTAACCCCAGGCTTGATCATGGCAGCGTCTATGTGACAGCTCACATGATCAACCCGTAAGTAAAGTGAAAAAAACACACACAGAAAAATCCTTTATTTTAAATAAAACCAACAAGCCTCGTTAACCCTTTTATTAACCCCTCCCGCACCAAAGCTCCGGCGTAATCCACACAGCTCCGGCATAATCCACAGGTCCTGCGCTGCTTCCATCCAGCCGCGACCGTCACAGACACAGCGCTGAATGAATGCAGCAGACAGCAGAGGTAATTACCGGTCATTTCCCACGGCCGGTAATGTGAACTCACTGCCGACCGTGGGAAATGCAGCGATCTGTCATCTATCTATCCCTCTGTCTGTCTATCTATCTATTCTTCTGTCTATCTATCTACTATCTCAGAATTAAATGATTTTTTTTTTTCTTTTCAATGTGCTTTATTGCATTGAATGCAATAAAGCACATCCCAACCCGCACGCGGCAAAACCGCAGCAATACCGCGAATAATACCGCGGTAAAACCGCAGCAAACCGCGGCAAACCGCATGCGGTTTCCCGCGGTTTTTTACCGCGGGTGCGGTAATCTTTGAGAGCATGCGGAATTTTCTCAAGAAAATTCCATTTCCCAGTGCGCACATGGCCTTACACAGATTTTTTTTGCTTTTGTTTATTCCTCATCTGACAAGAGCCATTAGCTTTTTCAATTGTCCCATAAACAGAACTATATTGGGATTGTAGCATTGCATCTCTCCATTCACTTTCCCATAAAATCTACTTAAAAGAAGGGGAACAAAGTATAAAAAAAAAAAAGATCCCTAGTACAATGAAAAAAAGAAAAAAAAATGCAATATTGCCATTGTTTCTTTGGTATTCATCGTGGGTTAAAAATGGCATATAATATTATGCAGTAGGATTATGGGGATACCAAACTTCTAAAGTTTAGTTTTGGAACCCTAAGGATGTATGCACACCACACGTTTTTGAGTGCAGTTTTCTCACACATATGCAAGCAAATCCTAATGTCGATGAGAATCCTCAAGTTTTGTGCACGTTACTTTTTTCCTTGTAGATTTGATGCAGAATTAAATCTGCAGAATGTAAATTCTTTAAAAGTTCTTCAGCCCCAAATGCATAGAAAACGCATGCAAAAAAAAATGCATAAAAGGTCCATAAGGACCAAGTAGGGTTTGTCCGATTCCGACAGGCGGGAGACAACACCCGAAGGATCTTGGATCTGGTGGAGGTGGTGAACAGGGAGGGAGTGGAAGCACTTCTTCTGGGATTGGATGCGGAGAAGCCTTTCGACAGGCTGGACTAGTCCTTCATGTTTTCCGTGTTGGGTCACTTTGGCCTGTCGGGGCCATTCGTTTCCGCATTGAGGGGTCTGTACTCTTTCCCGGCGGCGACCATTCGCCTCCCACACGCTCATTCAGAATCCCTGCCTATCCGAAATGGAATCAGGCAGGGCTGCCCATTGCCCCCCTCTCCTATATGCTCTTAGTATTGAGCCACTGGCAGCACAGATCCAACTTAATCCGGACATTATGGGGTCAAGGTTCGGGAGAGGTCTTTTAAGGTGGCCTTGTTTGCGGACGACGTCCTACTGTCCCTGACTAACCCTGCCATCTCTCTACCAAATCTACATGCAGTGCTAACCCAATACGCCACACTTTCGGGATACAAACTTAATTCTGATAAAACAGAGGCCTTACCTCTTAACATCCCAGAGGCCAAATTACAGTCCCTTAAGCAAAATTTTAAGTATTCTTGGAGATCAGACTCCCTGCGATATCTAGGAATTAGAATAACCCCCAACTATAAGGCATTATACCAGGCAAACTTCCCACCCCTGATACGTGAAGTAGGAAATAGCCTTAAAAAATGGTCATCTCTACAGATCTCGTTCCTGGGCAGAATCGCCACAATCAAAATGTCGGTCATCCCTAAATTCCTATATTTATTTGAAACCCTCCTGGTGCGGGTTCCCCTGGGGGATCCTGAAAAAAGTCCAGTCAACATTACTGCGATTTATCTGGCACTCGGGAAGACACCGTATTCCAGACTTTGTTCTGTGTACACCCCGTACAAAGGGGGGTTTGTCATGCCCGAATTTTAAACTTTACTACTACGCCTCGCATTTACGTAGCCTGGCCTCATGGATGACCCTACCGGCCAACAAGTGGACGGAGATAGAGAAGCTATGGATGGCACCCTACCATCCAAGCTCACTAATCTGGGGCCGCCCTAGTGACACTCCCTCTAAAGACCTCCTAGGCCCAATGGCATTTACAAGAGAGATATGGAGGCAGTGTAGAATGAAATACCAGCTGTCCTCACAGTCATCTCTGTTGACCACTTTCCTGTTTACGCCACATCTGACGGAGGGTATGAGTCCGGGGGGTGACAGGGCTGTGGGCAAAGGTGGGCCTTTACCATTTCCAAGATATAGTTAACCCAGTGACTCTAAAAGTAAAGCCATTTTCAGACCTACGATACCAATACAACCTGCCCTTTCACCTGTATTTCTCATACCAACAAATAACACATTTCTTTAGACAGTATGGGACTAGGGAGGTGCGTCGCCCAACCACGTTCAAGACCCTATGCTCTGGTCGAACTTCGACCAGGGGATTAATTTCAGCCATTTACAACATACTGATCACTGGGGATCATTTGGATACAGTGAAACACGCATACATGAGGAGGTGGTAGGGTTGGATAGGACGCCCTCTATCTGATGCACTCTGGTCAGTGATATGGGCTAGGACTTTCCGGTCCTCGATTAGCACTCTCTACAAGGAGAATCAAGTTAAAATCCTCATGACATGGTACCACACACCAGAGCTTTTACACAAGTTTAATCGTAATTACCCGGATGTCTGTTGGAGGTGCGGCCTTGGAGGTGCATCTCTATACCATTTTTTCTGGACATGCCCGGCTATCGAGAGTTTCTGGGAGGAGGTAGAGCTACTGATGGGAAGATTGGTTGGTAGAAGTGTGTCCAGAGACCCGGTGGTGTTTTTGCTAAATGCCCTCCCGTTGTCCCTAAGCAAGCCGGATTTAAAACTCCTACTTCATGTCCTCACAGTGGCCAAATGCTTGGTCTCACTATTCTGGAAGAGGGCGGCCCCTCCGTCTGTCTCTGATCTGTATGCTCGAATAAAAGATGTTAGAAATATGGAAAAACTGACAGCCCAGCTCCATAATACCATGGATGGGTTTGTAGCGACATGGTCTAATTGGGACGCGGTTGGGGACACCTACCAAATTTGAGGACGAAAAAGGCCTTAAGACAACACATACTCCCCTTATACTAAAACTTGAGGAGCTGTGCGAAGGCTCCACCGGGTCCTTTTAGGTCTAGCTCTAGACTCGCCCTTCTCCGGGTTTATCTGATGAGTGAATTCTGCTCACCCTTCAATAGACTTTTAGTATGTTTTTGATACAGCTTAATTGTACACATACCTGTGAAATGTTTCTTTTACGTATGTAAATGTATATTTTCATTTGTTGTATACCATATTAAAAAAAAAAGATTTTTGGAAAATAAGTTAAGCAAAAAAAAAAATGCATATAAAATGAACTGAAAATGTGGCAAAAACATGCACATTTGGTGCAGAAATTTCTGCAACCAAATGTTCCAGCATGTGTACTTTTTTTTTTTTTAACTAAGTGATCATTATACAGCACTGCAATATAATAGGGATACTGACCATCTCCAATATGGCAGGCATGGGGCCTACTTTATGTCTCATGGAGGGTGTGGGTGGCCATCACAAGTTACAAGGTTGAAAAAAGACCTAGGTCCATCTAGTTCAACCTTCCTCCACCAGTTCTACATTTGGTCCCTAAGTCATTTATAACCAACAATGTTGTGTGTATTGAGGAAATCATCCAGCCCTTTTTTAAAAGTTGTTATAGTATCTGCCATTACTACCTCTTGTGGTAGGGCATTCCACAGTCTGACTGCTCTAACTGTAAAGAACCCTTTCCTATTTAGCTGCCGGAATCGCTTTTCTTCCACTCGCAGTGAGTGCCCCCTGCTCCTTAGTATTGTCTTTGGAAAAAATAAGTCATGTGCCAGTCCTTTTTATTGACCACACATGTATTTATACATATAAATGAGATCTCCTCTGAGACGTCTTTTTTCTAAGCTAAACATATCTAACTTTTTCAACCTCTCATCATATGTGAGGCCTCCATTCCTTGTTGTAGTCTAGTTAGAAGCCTTTGAACTGACTTTAACTTCTCAATGTCCTTTTTAAAATGTGGAGCCCAAAACTGGATCCCATATTCCAAATGTGGCCTTACAAGTGATTTATAGAGGGGTAACAATACGTTAGGATCACGGGATCTAATTTCTCTTTTTATACACCCTAAAATCTTGTTTGCTTTAGCACCTGCTGCCTGACATTGAGTGCTGCTGCTCAGCTTATTTGTAATAAGAATACCTAAGTCTTTCTCCTGTTCTGTAGTCCTGAGTATGCTTCAATTTAATGTATACGCAGCTATACCCTCAGTCACATACAATAGGCCTGACAGACACATCTCTTTTACTTTCATTTCTCCTTCCTCACCAGATTGTGAGGAAATCCCCTCCCTCCAAGTAGTCTCCTGTCTCTAGCAGCTCTGTGAAACCTCATACCACAGTTGGATTGCAGAGCTTCAGGAGGACAGATATAACTGCGCTAATCTCTCAGGCTCATTGTATGTGAACACGTCACACTCAATAAGGTTGGTATTTTATGATTTTATTCATCACATGCTCTGCAAGTGTAATTTTTCTGGGGAAACTTCAGAATCTAATTCTGATTGAATATGTGTTTAATAGTACTTAAGGTACCTTAAAATTAAGTTTGTTTCCATAAATTTTCTTTGTAGAGTTTTTTGACAGTCGAACTGGGGACTATTTGGCGGGAGTTTTGAAATGTTTGTATTTAAGAGTTATTAGTTTTATGTTAAGTAAATGGCGGGTTTTTTGCACCTGATTATGTGTAGTCTCTTTTATTACATCCCTATGAAGGTCACTGATCACTTTTAGAGCACTGAAATTGCAAACATTAGATATTATAGGTATTTTTCTAGCCTGCGCCTGACAGTCACATTGTATGTGAACTCGTTAGAACCGATATTGTATGTGACGATGGGTTAAATCTCATTTGCCAAGTATCTGCCCATTCTGACATCTTATCCAGATCTTTTTGTAATATTGTACTACCAAGGTCAGTTGTTAATACCCTACATAGTTTGGTGTCATCAGCAAAGACTGACACTTTACTATCAATCCCATCCGCAAGGTCATTAATAAAAAGAGACTAAAAAGAATCGGTCCTAGCACAGATCCATGCGGCACCCCACTGCTGACTATAGCCCATTTAGAGAATGTACCATTTATGACTACTCTTTGTTTCCTATCTTTTAGCCAATTCCTTACCCAGTTGCATATAGTTTCCTCTAGTCCTTGCTGCTGGAGCTTTAGTATAAGGCTATTATGTGGCACAGTATCAAATGCCTTTGCAAAGTCCAAATAAATCACATCAGCTGCATTACCAATATCCAGGTTTGCACTTACCCCCTCATAGAACCCCAACAGATTGGTTAGACACGACTTATCTTTCATGAATCCATGCTGTCAGTTATTATATTATTTTCTGCAATATATTTTTGCATGTCATCCCTTAAAATGCCCTCAAAAACTTTGCATACTATTGATGTCAGGCTTAATAGACGGTAGTTGGCTGGATCTATCCTCTTACCTTTCTTAAATATCGGTACCACATCAGCAATCCTCCAATCCTGAGGCACCAACCCTGTTACAAGAGAGTCTAAAAAGATGAGATACAGCGGTCTGTCAATTACGGAGCTCAATTCCCTCAATATTCGTGGATGAATGCCATCTGGCCCTGGGGATTTGTCAATGTTTAATTTACTCAGACGTAGGTGTACTTCATCGTGTGTTAAATTAATTATATCGGGTGGTGAACTTTGATTTTTCACTTGTTGAATGATCCCTGGTACAGTCAGTTTCTTGGTGAACACAGATGAGAAATGCCTATTTAATATCTCAGTCTTTTGTTTGTCCTCTATAACTAACTTGTTATATTTTAAGGGGCCAATACTATCCTTTGTTCTCCTTTTGGCATTAAGGTATTTATAAAAGATTTTGGGATTTATATTAACCTTTTAGTGACGGAGCTAATTTTCACCTTAATGACCAGGCCAAATTTTGCAATTCTGACCAGTGTCACTTCATGAGGTTATAACTCTAGAACGCTTCAATGGATCCCGGTGATTCTGAGATTGTTTTTTCGTCACATATTGGACTTCATGTTAGTACCAAATTTAGGACAATATTTTTTGCGTTTATTTATGAAAAAAATGAATATTGGCAAAAATTTTGAAAATTTTGCAATTTTCAACTTTTGAATTTTTATACCGTTAGACCAGAGATTTCTGTGACACATAATAGTTAATAAATAACATTTCCCACTTATCTACTTTACATCAGCACAATTTTGGAAACAAAATTTTTTTTCGTTAGGAAGTTAGAGGGGTTCAAAGTTTATCAGCGATTTCTCATTTTTACATCAAAATTTACAAAACCATTTTTTTAGGGACCACATCACATTTGAAGTGACTTTGAGAGGCCTAGATGACAGAAAATACCCAAAAGTGACACCATTATAAAAACTGCACCCCCCAAAGTACTCAAAACCACATTCAAGAAGTTTATTAACCCTTCAGGTGCTTCACATGAACAAAAGCAATGTGGAATGAAAAAAAGCAAAAATTAAATTTTACCTAAAAATGTTGCTCTAACCCAAATTTATTCACTTTTAGAAGAAATAACACAACAAAATGGACCCCAAAACTTGTTCCCCACTTTCTTATGAGCGCGCCGATACCCCACATGTGGTCAGAAACCTCTGTTTGGACAAATGGGAGGGCTCGGAACAGAAGGAGCAATATTTGAATTTTGGAAAGCAAATTTGGCTGAAATAGATTGCGGGCACCATGTTGCATTTACAGGTCCGCTAAGGTACCTAAACAGAAGAAATCCCTCACAAGTGACACCATTTTGGAAACTAGACCCCTCAAGGCTTCTATCTAGGGTTATAGTGAGCATTTTAGATCCACAGGTACTTCACAGATTTTGTTAACGTTACGTTGTCATATTGAAAATTTTAATAATTTTCTCAAAAATGTTGCTTTAGCATCAATTTTCTCACTTCTTCAAGAGGTAATTCCAAAAATTTGACCTCAAGGTTTGTTAACCACTTTTTTATGAGCGCGGTGATACCTCACATGTGGTCTGAAACCTTTGTTTGGACAAATGGGAGGGCTTGGAACGAAAGGAGCAATATTTGAATTTTGGAAAGGAAATTTGGCTGAAAAAGATTGCGGGCACCATGTCACATTTGGAGGACCCCTAAGGTACCTAAACAGCAGAAACCCCGCACAAGTGACCCCATTTTGGAAACTAGGCTCCTCAAGGAATTTATCTAGATGTTTGGTCAGGTAAGGTGCTTCACAGAATTTTATAACGTTGAGCCATGAAAAAAAAAAATAAAATTTTACCACAAAATTGTTATTTCAACCAGGTAGCTTTTTTTTTTTTTTACAAGAGTAAAAGGAAAAAATTCAGCATAACATTTATTGTGCAATTTCTCCTGAGTTTGGCGATACCTTATATGTGGTGGAAATCAACTGTTTGGGCGCATGGCAGGGCTCGGAAGGGAAGGAGTGCCATTTGACTGCAAAATTGGCTGGAATCAATAGCGGACGCCAGGTTGCATTTGGAGAGCCCCTGAGGTGCCTAAACAGTGGCTGTCCCCCACAAGTGACTCCATTCTGGAAACAAGACACCTCAAGGCTTTTATCTAGGTGTATAGTGAGCAGTTTGAATCCACGAATACTTCACAGAATTTGATAAGCTTAGGTTGCCATATTGAAAATTTTCATTTTTTTCACAAAAATGTTGCTTCAGCATCAAATTTCTCACTTTTTCAAGAGACAACAACAAACCGTGGACCCAACAGGTTGTTATCCAATGTCTTATGAGCACAGGGATACCCCACATGTGGCCAAAAACCTCTGTTTGGATAAATGGGAGGGCTTGGAATGGAAGGAGTACCATTTGAATTCTGGAAAAGTTGAGATAAATTGCGGGCACCATGTCACATTTGCAGGGCCCCTTGGGTACCTATACATTAGAAACCCCCCACAAGTGACTCCATTTTGGAAACTGGATTTTATTCAGGAGTATAGTAAGCATTTTGAATCCACAGGTACTTCACAAAAATGTTGCTGTAGCAACAAATGTCTCACTTTTAGGCTATGTGGCCATGATCCAGCGACACGGCGTCTAGTATACAGTGTCAGCCTTCCTGCAGAGATGTGAGTGTTGTCCACAGGAGAACGCAGCTGCCCATGCCCACGATTTGGGCTCAGGCCGCTGTGGAGCTCTATGCTACCTGCAGAGAACACTCATCTCCGCAGCATAAATTGACATGCGGAGGCTCGGGAAGCTGCGCACAGGTCGGTTTATGCTGCGGAGAAGAGAAGCACAGTGGGCATGGGATTTCTAAAAATCCTTCCACTGTGCTTCTACTGCACAACGCAGCGCTATGGATGCAGGGAAAACACTCTGCGCCCAAAACGCTGCAAATCCCGATTGTGGGCGCACAGCCTAAAATGCTACAATGGATGAATGGATAGATGTCAAACAAATATAACGTCCCACCCCCTGCATATTCTAAGCTGGCGCCCTTTAGTGCCTTTCATGTGGCACTAAAGGGTGCCTAGCCTTGTATTTAGCCCCCCAAAAAAATAATTAAAATAAACGACGTGGGGTCCCCCCTATTTTTGATAGCCAGCTAGGGTAAAGCAGACAGCTGTAGCCTGCAAACCACAGCTGACAGCTTCACCTTGGCTGGTGATCAATTTGGAGGGATCCCCAGGCGTTTTAAAAAACAAAAAAAAAAAAAACAAAAACGTGGGGTCCCCCCCAAATTAGATCACCAGCCAAGGTGAAGCGGACAGCTGGGGTCTGGTATTCTCAGGGTGGGAAGAGCCATGGTTATTGGACTCTTCCCAGCCTAAAAATAGCAGGCCGCAGCCGCCCCAGAAGTGGCGCATCCATTAGATGCGCCAATCCTGGCACTTCGCTCCAGCTCATCCCGCGCCCTGGTGCGGTGGCAGACGGGGTAATATATGGGGTTGATACCAGCTGTAATGTCACCTGGCATCAAGCCCTGGGGTTAGTGATGTCACGGCATCTGAACAGATACCCGACATTACTAACCCAGTCAAGTAATAGAAAAAAATAAAGACAAAAAAAAAATTGATTTGAAAAAAAAACTCCCCGAAACATTCCTGTTTTACCAATTTATTGAAAATAAATAAATTTCGGTCGCTGTAATCCATTTTGGAGGTCCCACGCCGACTCTGGATCTTCTAGAATATGGGGGGCACGTTCAGGGAACGTATCCCCCATTTTCTGGAAGAGCAAGCTCTCCATGAGCAGTGTGGGTGCAGTAATCTGAGAATACTGCACTCACACTGCCCCGGTCCAACCTAGGGCAGAGTGACCTGCAGTAACCTCATTCTAGAATATGAGGGGCACGCTCACAGAACGTACCCCCCATTTTCTAGAACAGCAGTCTCTCCATGTGAGGAGTGTGGCTGCAGATTACCGCACTCACCCTCCCCCGGTCCACAGTGGAGCAGCCTGTGCAGTAGCGACGTCAGCATCCCTGCTTGCAGGGATCCAGCTGACAGCCGCTGTCTGCGCATGCGCCGCCAGCTTTCAAGAAGGAGGCGGCGTGATCGCGGGGCCGGAGCACCAGCAGCCAGGTAACGTAAAACCGGGGGCTGGGGGGGGTGACGGGGGGTGACGGCGGGACCTGGGGACAACTTTCTGCCGCATGTGACGTGTCACATGCGGCAGAAAGAGCAGGATGAATGCGGCCGCCATCTTCCACGCTCCGGAGGGGGGAGGGGGCTCTGGAGAACCGGAGGGGGCTCCGGGGACCAGAGATCTCCAATGTACCGGAGGAGAGGTCAGGGGGAGGACATTTCCCTCCGATCTGAAATGTGTGATCATTTCAGATCGGAGGGAAATGAATGCAGAGCCGGCGGCGGCGGGAGTTTTCAGCGCGCGTCGGCGCCATCTTGGATTTTCCAAAGGGGGGGTAGGGGTGGTGGGGGGACTCTCCGGTAAGGGGGGCTTTGGGGGCACTAAGGGCTCATATTTATTTCTCATCTGACATGTTTGATCACGTCAGATGAGAAATAAATCAATTTTACCGGCCATTTATTTTTTTTTAATGTTGTCGCCGGTATACGGTGTATACCGGCAATCGCATTAACGGGGTCCAAAAAAAAAAAACACCCCGATTCATAATCTTGGGGGTCTCAGCTACCTCCGGTAGCTGAAACCCCCGAGATTTTTCGTCACTGGGGGGCGCTACAAGCTTTTTCCGGCCTGACGTCTCAAGACGTCGGAACAGAATAAGTACCCTGTTTTTCCGACGTCTTGAGACGTTAGGCCGTCGCTATGGGGTTAATATCATTGTCAATTTTTGTTTCAGTAGCTAATTTTGCTTACTTGATTTCTTTTTTACATTTCCTATTGATATCTTTATACTCCTGAAATGCTATTTCTGTATTCTCAGCCTTTAAGATTTTAAACACCCTTTATTTTTGTTTTATTATACTTTGTACAGTCTTATTTATCCACTAGAAGGTGGCCCGATTCTACGCATCGGGTATTCTAGAATTTACGTATTGTGTAGTTCATGTATGATTTTTGTTATATATATATATATATAGATGTTGTTGTGTGTAGTTACCAAGTGTTTGTGTAGGGCGCTGTACATGTTCTGAGTGTCGCGGGGGGTGAGAGCGGTGTTGTATGTGTGTTGCGTGTGTTGCGTTGTTTGTGGAGCGCTGTGTGTCTGTAGCGTTGTGTGTGTGTGTGGTGTGTTTTGGGGGGAGGTATGTTTTGAGCAATGTGTGTGTTGTGCAGTATGTGCGTATATTTGTGTGTGCAGCGTTGTCTGTGTGTGTGGGTGTCTGTGTAGGGCGTTGTTTGTGATTCCTAGCTTGTGTGTGTTGTGCAGTGCGCGTGTGTGTGTGTGTTGGGGGGAGGTGTGCACCTCCCATCGTGCTCCATCCCCCATGCTGCGCACCCCCCATCGTGCTGCATCCCCCATGCTGCGCACTCCCAAACGTGCTCCATCCGCCATGCTGCGCACTCCCAAACGTGGTCCATCCGCCATGCTGCGCACTCCCAAACGTGCTCCATCCGGCATGCTGCGCACTCCCAAACGTGCTCCATCCGCCATGCTGCGCACTCCCAAACGTGCTCCATCCGCCATGCTGCGCACTCCCAAACGTGCTCCATCCGCCATGCTGCGCACTCCCAAACGTGCTCCATCCGCCATGCTGCGCACTCCCAAACGTGCTCCATCCGCCATGCTGCGCACTCCCAAACGTGCTCCATCCGCCATGCTGCGCACTCCCAAACGTGCTCCATCCGCCATGCTGCGCACTCCCAAACGTGCTCCATCCGCCATACTGCGCACTCCCAAACGTGCTCCATCCGCCATACTGCGCACTCCCCATCGTGCACCATCCGGCATGCTGCGCACTCCCAAACGTGCTCCATCCGTCATGCTGCGCACTCCCAAACGTGCTCCACCCGTCATGCTGCGCACTCCCAAACGTGCTCCATCCGCCATGCTGCGCACTCCCAAACGTGCTCCATCCGCCATGCTGCGCACCCCCCATCATGCTCCATCCGCTTGGGAGTGCGCAGCATGCCGGATGGTGCACGATGGGGAGTGCACAGTATGGCGGATGGAGCACGTTTGGGAGTGCGCAGTATGGCGGATGGAGCACGTTTGGGAGTGCGCAGCATGGCGGATGGACCACGTTTGGGAGTGCGCAGCATGGCGGATGGACCACGTTTGGGAGTGCGCAGCATGGCGGATGGACCACGTTTGGGAGTGCGCAGCATGGCGGATGGACCACGTTTGGGAGTGCGCAGCATGGCGGATGGACCACGTTTGGGAGTGCGCAGCATGGCGGATGGAGCACGTTTGGGAGTGCGCAGCATGGCGGATGGAGCACGTTTGGGAGTGCGCAGCATGGCGGATGGAGCATGATGGGGGTGCGCAGCATGGCGGATGGAGCACGTTTGGGAGTGCGCAGCATGGCGGATGGAGCACTTTTGGGAGTGTGCAGCATGGCGGATAGAGCACGATGGGGAGTGCGCAGCATGGCGGATGGAGCACGTTTGGGAGTGCGCAGCATGGGGGATGGAGCACGTTTGGGAGTGTGCAGCATGGCGGATAGAGCACGATGGGGAGTGCGCAGTATGGCGGATGGAGCACGTTTGGGAGTGCGCAGCATGGCGGATGGAGCACGTTTGGGAGTGTGCAGCATGGCGGATAGAGCACGATGGGGAGTGCGCAGCATGGCGGATGGAGCACGTTTGGGAGTGCGCAGCATGGGGGATGCAGCACGATGGGGAGTGCGCAGTATGGCGGATGGAGCACGTTTGCTCAGCCTCTCTCCTTCCAGCCTCCCTCAGCATCAGCCTCCCCCTCCCAGCCTTCCCCAAGATCAGCCTCTCTGCTCCCAGCCTCCTCCAGCACGCCGTGCTCCTCTACCGACACTCACCCACACCCGATCGCATCCACTCACCCACACAACCGATCGCATCCACTCACCCACACAACCGATCGCATCCACTCACACACACAACCGATCGCATCCACTCACACACACAACCGATCGCATCCACTCACACACACAACCGATCGCATCCACTCACACACACAACCGATCGCATACACTCACACACACAGACACTGACGATATTGCACATACGCGCTGATACTCACAACATCCGGGGATATCACATGCTTCTGGCCATGTGATCCTCCGTCAGGTCCTGGAAGCTCACAGCACAATATCGCCGCCGAGAAGCAAGCGATATCCCAGGATGTTGTGAGTATTTGGATGCGATGTGATGTGTGAGGTATGTGTGAGTGTGATCTGATTTGTGTGTGTGTGTGTGTGCTGTTATGTGTGTGTGCTGTTATGTTATGTATGTTCCGCAGCTGCAGGACCTTGATGTGTGGATGCGATGTGATGTGTGTGTGAGGTGTGTGTGAGAGTGAGTGTGAGCCGGTGTACACTGGTAACTATGATACACATCGGGTAACTAAGGGACCTTAGTGGGACATAGCCTTAACCTCTTCACGACACATGACGTACTGGGTACGTCATGGATCGTGTGAGGTTAATCCCCGCCGCCTGCCATAAGCAGTCCGCGGCAATTCGTGCACATATCAGCTGATGTCAACAGCTGACGTGTGTCTGCCAGGCGCGAGTGGAATCGCATTCCTCCCGCACCTATTAACCCTTAACATCTCACTGTTAAAATCTAACAGCGAGATGTATCAGCGCAGCGGCAAAAGAAAATCCAAACGCCAAAATTACATTTTTTGGTTGCCGCAATTTAGCGCAAAATGCAATAACAGGCGATCAAAACTGTGCTTCAGCGCAAAAATTGTACTGTTTAAAACGTCAGCCCAAGACGCATAAAATAAGCCGTCACTGAGCCATAGATGCCGAAAAATGAAAAAACTCAGTTTCGGAAAATGGCGCAAAAAGGGCGCCGCTTTTTTTGGGACAAGCTTGTGAATTTTTTTTTAACCCCTTAGATAAAAGTAAACCTATACAAATGCTTACCAACCTGAGGCTTCACATCGACACATCAGTTTTATCATATAGTGAACATGGTGAATAAAATATCCCAAAAAGTATTGTGCAATGCACTTTTTTTTGCAGTTTTTCCACACTTGAAATTTTTTTGCTGATTTCCAGAACACTACATGGTAAATCTTATGGGTTCATTTAAAAGTACAACTCATCCCGCAAAAAGCAAGCCCTTATATGGCAAGATTGCCGGAAAAATAAAAAAAAAATAAAAAAAATAAAAAAAAAGTTACGGCTCTCGGAAGGAGAGGAAATAAAAAACAAATGGAAAAGCAAAAAAACACACCCTGGGTGAAGGGGTTCAGAGAGCTATTTGATTTTTTGAATTGTGGCAAAAAAGTACAATGGAGAAGCTGAATAGATAGAGGCTGTGACTAGTGATGAGTGAGTACTACCATGCTCAGGTATTCAGTACTCATAACGAGCAGTCAGACGCTTGGATAGGCACAACTGGAGCAGTAGAATATAACTGAAGTCAAATGGGGACTCAAATTTTCAAAATCTTTTGGAAAAATGCTTAAATTCACCATAACTTCCAGAATACTCGGCAATCGAGTCACGCCTATCTGACTGCTCATTATGCGTACCAAGCACAGTAGTGCTCGCTTATTACTAATTGCTCGTCTACCCCTATACAGTGGTTTAGGATTAAATGCCAGGCCATGTAAAATAGCACTGCAAAAGCAGAGGCTCAAATCTGTGCAGTTTGCTACTTAGTAACCAGAGGCTGTGATGGGTGGGGGTAAGTTCACAGGCCCCTCATTAACCCCTTCACGACCGGCCGATTTTTCGCTGTTTTTTTTTTTTTTGCCATTCTTCCTCCAAGAGATGTAACTTTTTTATTTTTCAGTCAATATGGTCATGTGAGGGCTCATTTTTTGCGGAACGAGCTGTACTTTTAAATGAAACCATAAAGTTTTACCATATAGTGTACTGGAAAACTGCAAAAAAAATCCAAATGCAGAAAAATTGCAAAAAAAGTGCGACAGCACTATTGTTTTTGAGATATTTTATTCAGTGTTCACTATATGGTAAAACTGATGTCGCTGTGATGCCTCAGGTCAGTGCGAGTTCGTAGACACCAAACATGTATAGGTTTACTTTTATAAAAGGGGTTAAAAAAAAAAATCGGAACATTGTCCGAAAAAAGTGGCGCACGTTTTACGCCATATTCCGTGACCCGTAGCGTTCTCTTTTTTCGGGATCTATGGCTCAGTGATTACTTATTTTTTGCGTCTCGAGTTGACGTTTTTAACTGTACCATTTTTGCGCAGATGCTACGTTTTGATCGCCTGTTATTCATTTTGCTCAAAAGTTGTGATGACAAAAAACGTAATTTTGGTGTTTGGAATATTTTTGGCCACTACGCCGTTTACGGATCAGATTGATTTTATATTTTGATATATCGGGCATTTCTGAACGCGGCGATACCAAATGTGTGTATATTTATTTTTTTAACCCTTTAATTTTCAATGGGGCGAAAGGGGGGTTTCATAGTTTCATAGTTTTTAAGGTTGAAGGGAGACTCTAAGTCCATCTAGTTCAACCCGTAGCCTAACATGTTGATCCAGAGGAAGGCAAAAAAACCCCAATGTGTCAAATAAGCTCCAATGGGGAAAAAAATTCCTTCCTGACTCCACATACGGCAATCAGACTAGTTCCCTGGATCAACACCCTGTCATAAAATCCAATATACATAACTGGTAATATTATATTTTTCAATTAATGCGATCAGGCTCTGCTTAAATTTTACTTGTGAATCCCTCAATACAACATCATACGGCAGAGAGCTCCATAGTCTCACTGCTCGTACAGTAAAGAGTCCTCATCTGTGATTATGATTAAACATTCTTTCCTCAAGACGTAGCGGATGCCCCCGTGTTCCAGTCGCAGGCCTAGGTGTAAAGAGATCTTTGGAAAGGTCTCTGTACTGTCCCCTCATATATTTATACATTGTGATTAGATCCCCCTAAGCCTTTGTTTTTCCTAACTAACTAACCCCAAGTTTAATAACCTGTCTTGGTATTGCAGCCCACCCATTCCTCTAATAATCTTGGTCGCTCTTCTATCTACCTGTAAGATTATGCTATTTATAACCTTCTATACTTTTGCTAACAAGAAATGCATCCATTCCTCTCTTAAATTCATTCAGTGAGTTGGCCATCACCACTTCCTCAGGAAGAGAGTTCCAGAGCCTCACTGCTCTTACCGTGAAGAACCCTCTTCTATGCTGATGTAGGAATTTTCTTTCCTCCAATCGAAAAGAATGCCCCCTTGTTCTTGTCATAGTCCTTGGTACAAACAGATCATGGGAGAGATCTCTATATGGCCCTCTGATATATTTGTACATATTTATTAGGTCTCCCCTAAGTCTTCTCTTTTCTAGAGTAAATAGACCTAATTTTGATAACCTTTCCGTGTATTGTAATGCACCCATTCCATTTATTATTTTAGTAGCCCGCCTCTGAACCCTTTCAAGTTCAGTAATGTCATTCTTCAGCACCGGCGCCCAAAATTGCACACAATACTCCAAGTGTGGTCTGACTAGTGATTTGTACAGAGGGAGAATGATGTTTTCATCTCGTGCCCCCAGACCTCTTCTAATGCATCCCATCACCCTTTTTGCTTTGGTGGCTGCTGCCTGACACTGGGCACTCCAATTTAGATTCTTATTCACTAAGATGCCTAAGTCTTTTTCCATGTCTGATTTCCCCAGCAGTTTCCCATTTAGTAAATAATCGTAGCATCTGTTTCTCCTTCCCATGTGCATAACCTTACACTTATCTGTGTTAAACCTCATTTGCCATTTTTCAGCCCAATTCTCCAATTTACTCAAATCCATCTGTAGTTGCAAACTGTCCTCCTTTGTGTTAACTACCTTACATAGTTTTGTATCATCTGCAAATACTGATATTTTACTCTGTAAACCATCCACCAGATCATTAATAAATATATTAAATAGTAGGGGGCCCAATACAGACCCCTGTGGCACCCCACTAGTAACCCTGGCCCAATCTGAGTATGCACCATTAATAACCACTCTGTTTTCTACCACTAAGCCAGCTACCTACCCATCTACACACATTTTCCCCGAGCCCAAGCTTTTTCATTTTACTTAGCAGTCTTTTATGTGGGACAGTGTCAAATGCTTTACCGAAGTCGAGATAAATGACATCCAATGATTCTCCTCGGTCCATGTGAGAGCTTACATCCTCATAGAAGCTGATCAGGTTAGTTTGACAGGAGCGATCCTTCATAAATCCATGTTGATATGGAGTTAAACAGTTATTAACATTGAGACATTCCATAATAGTATCCCTTAAAAACCCTTCAAACATTTTACCCACAACAGATGTTAAGCTTACCGGCCTATAGTTTCCAGGTTCCCTTTTGCACCCTTTTTTGAATATTGGTACCACATTTGCTAGCCGCCAATCCAGTGGAACAGACCCAGTTTCTATAGAATCTTTAAATAAAAGGAATAGAGGCCTGTCTATCACATTACTTAACTCCCTTAATACCCGAGGGTGAATGCCATCAGGGCCTGGTGATTTGTCAATTTTAATGTTACTAAGTCGGTTCTGCACTTCTTCCTGGGTTAGGCAGGTCATACTTAACGGGGCATTTACATGATCACTCTGCATTTCCCCTGGCATATGCTTTTCCTGTGTGAACACAGTTGAGAAAAAAGTATTTAAAACATTTGCTTTTCCCACATCGCTTTCTATGATTTTACCCTCATTATTCTTTAAAGGGCCAACACCATCAATTTTAATCTTTTTTCTGTTTATATAATTAAAGAATAGTTTGGGATTTGCTTTGCTTTCCTTAGCAATGAGTCTCTCAGTTTCTACTTTTGCTAAATATATTTGTTTTTTACACATTTTATTTTTTTCTCTATATATTTTTAATGCTTCCTCGCTGCCTTCTTGTTTTAGCTTTTTAAATGCCTTTTTCTTATTATTCATTGCCCCTTTTACATCCTTATTAAGCCACATTGGTTTTTTCCTGTTCCTAGCCCTTTTATTTCTGTATGGTATGGCTAGCTCGCAGTGGGTGTTTAATACCGATTTAAAAATTTCCCACTTATTTTCTGTGCTCCCATTTTTGAGGACATTGTCCCAATCAATTTGGCGAAGGTCTTCTCTAAGTTGATCAAACTTTGCTTTCCTGAAATTCAGCGTTTTTGTAACCCCCCTCCAAGGCACCTTACTAAAGGACAAGTGGAATTGTATTATATTGTGGTCACTATTCCCTAGGTGCCCATCCACTCGTACGTCTGTTATTCTATCTGGCCTGTTGCTTAAAATTAAGTCCAGAAGGGCTGCCCCTCTAGTTGGGCCCGGCACAAGTTGGGACAGATAATTATCCTTAGTTACTGACAGAAACCGGTTTCCTTTCTGAGATACACAGGTTTCAGTTTCCCAGTCTATATCGGGGTAATTGAAGTCCCCCATAATAATCACCTCATTGTGATTTGCTGCTTTGTCTATTTGTTTCAATAATACATTTTCAGTGGTTTCTGTTATATTTGGTGGCTTATAACAAACCCCTATGAGGATTTTATTAGTTTTCCCTCCTTGTATCTCCACCCATAGAGACTCCACCTCTTCATTTCCCTCTTGAATATCTTCCCTTAGTCTGGGCTTTAAACTGGACTTTATATATAGACAGACTCCACCCCCTTTCCTTTTTTTACGATCCCTCCTAAACAATTCATATCCTTGCAGGTTAGCCGCCCAGTCATAACTATCATCTAACCATGTCTCAGTTATTCCTACTATGTCGTATTTCTCCTCATACATTACCAGCTCCAGTTCCTCCATCTTATTGGTCAGGCTTCTTGCATTGGTCAGCATGCAGGAAAGAAGTTTTGCTCCCCTTTTCTCAGCTTCCTTCTTAGTACCCTGTCTTGGGTCCTCTTTACGGCATCTAGTATCCTTGATTAGTTTGTCCTTCTGCTGCATGTTCTTGTCTGCTGTTTTTTCTCCCATCCCCTCTTCTTCTAGTTTAAAGCCCTCCTGATGAGTGTGGCAAGCCTTCTGGCGAACGTGTGTTTCCCAGGTTTTGTGAGGTGTATCCCGTCTCTTGCGAGAAGTCCATCGTAGAGGTAATTCACTCCATGGTCTAAGAATCCAAATCCTTGCTGCCTGCACCACCGTCGTAGCCAGTTGTTCAAATCTAGTATCCTATTCCATCTTCTGACACCATGGCCATCGACTGGGAGGATTGATGAGAAAACAACCTGTACGTTCCGTTCCTTTATTTTCTTCCCCAGAATTTCAAAGTCTTCACAAATAGTTGGCAGATCATTTCTTGCCGTGTCGTTTGGTGATTTTAACTTTTAGGTTTTGTTTTTTTTTAAACTTTTTTTTTTACTTTTTTTATTTTACTAGTCCCCCTAGGGGGCTATATAGCCCAACAATCTGATCGCTCTGCCCTATCTGCTGAACACAGCTATACAGCTGTAAACAGCAGATATGCTAATTTTCTGCTTCACTCGGCTCCAGGACGAGTGAAACCGAAAGTAATTCATGTCAGCTATAGGAGTCATCACATGACCCTGTGCTACCGTGACAACAACTGGAAGTCACGTGATCACGTCACGTGACTTCCGGTATCGGGTGGTAAGTAAATGTTTACCACCGATGCCGTTATAATGGCGCTGCCACATATTGACAGCGCCATTTAAGGGGTTAAACGGCACGAGCAGATAACGATTCTGCTCGTGCCTAGCAGGTACACATCTCAGCCGAGATGTGCGCCGATCACGACATGCTGCCGGCGACAGACCGCGGTCAGTCACACTATGACCGCTAGAACGTAATATTACTGCCCACGGTTAAGGGGTTAAAGACAATACTTAACAGAAGAGTCACCGTTAGGCCCTGTGCGCACTTGCCGGTTTTTGCCGCAGATTTCCTGCGGTTTTGCTGCATGTTATGTTCATGGCATCTCTGCAGTGATTCACCAGCAAAACCTATGGGAGAAAAAAACGGATATTTGTGTACTCACCGTAAAATAGTTTTCTCTTAATCATTGGGGGACACAGGACCATGGGTGTTATGCTGCTTATCCATAGGAGGACACTAAGTAGATGCAAAGATGTTAGCTCCTCCCCTGCAGTATACACCCCTGGCCCAGCCAGGCTACTTCAGTTTTAGTACACAAGCAGTAGGAGAACAAGTAACAAAAAACGTGAGTGAATACTCAAAACAAAATAGTACTGAGAGAGAAAAAAGCTAAGGCCCAACAGGGCAACAGGGAGGGTGCTGTGTCCCCCAATGATGGCTAAGAGAAAACAATTTTACGGTGAGTACACAAAAATCCGTTTTTCTCCAACGTCTCATTGGGGGACACAGGACCATGGGACGTCCTAAAGCAGTCCCTGGGTGGGTAAACAAACAACGCAACCCAAGGACTAGGAACCAGTCCCAGATAGCCAGGAGCGCCTACTGAGATAGGTGCTCCACTATCGTTTGCAGAATTTTCCTACCTAGGTTTTTGCCTCAGCCGAAACCTGGGTATGGACTCGGTAATGCTTTGAAACATTATGTAGGCAAGACCAGGTCGCAGCCTTACACCCCTGTTCCACTGAAGCCTGATACCTAATGGCCCAAGAGGCGCCAATTGCTCGCGTGGAATATGTCAGCAGCCCACTAGAAATGGGCTTGAGTTGCGAGCGGTAGACCTCCTGGATCGCAGAGCGAATCCAGCGAGCCAGCGTTGCCTATGAAGCTGCGTCTCCTTTCTTAGGCCTTTCAGGAATGACGAACAAGGAGTCCATGTTCCTAAAGGGGCTGTCCTGGGTACGCAATATCTGAGAGCCCTCACAAGGTCTAGCGAATATAGGAACCTTTCCACCCTATGGACTGGGTGTGGACAAAAGGAAGGCAGGACAATGTCCTCGTTCATATGAAACGGAGAAGTAATCTTCGGAAGAAAATCTGGAAGGGGGCGTAGAACCACCTTGTCCTAATGAAAGATCAGAAAGGGTTCGCGGCAAGAGAGTGCTGCCAGTTCTGAAACTTGTCTGATGGACGTAATCGTCACTAAGAATGTTACCTTCCAGGAGAGAAGAGCAAGAGAAGATTCCTTAAAAGGGTCAAAGGGGGACCCTGGATACCGTCCAAAACGAGATTGAGGTCCCATGGGTCCAGCGACTGTTTATACGGGGGAACTAGATGGGAAACGCCCTTGAGGACAGTCTTGACTTGCGGATTGCAAGCTAGGCGGTATTGATAGAATATTGAGAGAGATGAAACCTGCCCCTTAAGGGAGGTGAGGGCCAACTCCTTTTGCAACCTGACTGCAAAAAAAAAAAAAAAAAATCAAAAAAAAAAATCAAGAATTCTGGGGATCGCCAGAGGCATAGGTTGGACATTAGATTCCATGCACTGGGAAAGGAAAGTAAATACGGGATGGACGGCTTTTGGGCACTGTACATGGTGGAGATGACCGCGGGAGAGAATCTCGCTCTTGTTAAAGTCCAGGTCTCAATGGCCAGGCCGTAAGCTTCAGGGCCCTGGAGTTCTGATGGGAAATGGGCCCTTGGGTCAGCAGGTCTGGGATGCTTATGAGGCGCCATGATTAATTGTACTAATTCGGCATACCAGGCGCACCTGGGCTATTCCGGTGCTATTAGTATCACCGGGACTCCTTCTGCCTTGATCTTCCTGATTACTCGTGGCAGCAGGGGCAGAGGCGAAAAACATGCAAGGTAGACGGAAGCGACATCAGGAGACTAGAGCATCCGCGCCGATGGACTGTGGATCACGTGACCTGGCTAAGAACGCGGGTACCTTTGCGTTCAACCTTGAGGCCATTAGATCCACATCTGGTGTACCCCAGCGAGTGCAGATGTGTGGGAACACTTCTGGGTGGAGAAAAGACTTTCCGGCGGCCAGGCCTTGGCGACTTAGAAGGTCCGTCACCCAGTTCTCTACTCCCGGTATGTGTAACGCTGAAAACACAGACCCCCGTCGATTCGGCCCAGGTGAGGATCCTGAGGACCTTGAAATAAGCTGTCTTGCTGCTGGTACCTCCCTGCCGATTGACTTACGCCACAGCTGTTGCATTGTCCAATTGGACCCGAATCAAGCAACCTGCTAGCAGAAGGGGGGAATGACCTGAGCGCGAGAAAGATCGCACTGATTTTCAAGATGATTTTTGGGAAGGGAAGACTCCTGGGGCGTCCAACGTCCCCAAGCAGTGTAGAGTCAGTACGCTGCTCCCCAGACTAAGAGGCTGGCGTCCGTGGTCAGGAGTAGCCAGTCAAATTGGGGGAGAAAAACTCCCTCTCGATATGGAAGAGGACTGAAGGCACCAGCAAAGCGCATACCTGACTGAAGGTGTCAGGTGAAAAGTTCGTCAAAGGAAAAAAGGGGCTCTTGTCCCAGGCAGCTAGAAGCGCAAGCTGCAGTGGGCGGTGGTGTGGCTAAGCGAGCAGTACTGCCTCTATAGCCGCCGCTATCCTCCCTAGTACTCTCATACTGAATCGTATGGAGCGAGATGATTATGTAGAAGACAGTGTACCGCTTGTTGTAGAGCGGTCGCCTTGTCTTGAGGGAGAAATATCAAGCCCCGAAGGGTGTCCAGGGACATGCCCAGGGAGGTGACGGATTTTGACGTGATCGGGGATGATTTGACTGGAGTTAGAAGCCGCCCTAAGCGGGACAGGGTGCCCACAGAGATCTGCACGCTGGTTGAGCCCTGGATGAGGAGGTCATCCAAGCAAGGCAGAACAGCCACTCTCCTGGAGTGAAGGGCACTCATGGCTGCCATGACCTTTGTTAAGACCCTTGGTGCTGTGGCAGAGCCGAGGGTAGGGCCACAAATAAAAAATAAAGAAAAAAAAAAAACAAAAAAAAAAAAAGTCCTGAACAGCGAAGCGGAGGAACGTTTGGTGAGCTGGAGCGATGGGTATGTGCAGGTACGCGTCCCTGATAGCTAGAGAGGCAAGGAATTCTCCTTTGACCATAAAGGTAATAATGGACCCTAGGAATTACATTCTGAATCTCCTTACGTGCACATGTTTGCTCAGGTGTTAGAGGTCCATAATGGGTCGAACTGACCCGTCCTTTTTTGGGGACCACGAGAGGTTGGAATAGAAGGCCTTGAACCTCTCGCCGTCCGGAACCGGTACCATCACCCCAGCCGTTTGGAGGGAGTGGATCGCTGAGGAGAAGGCCTCGTGGTGTTTTGGAGCCTTTGGGGGGGTTTGAGAGAAAAGACTGCCCAGGGGATCGGGTCCGGAATTCAATGTGGTAACCAGAAGACACAAGGTATCGCACCCATTTGTGGTCTGAGGCGGCAGCCCAGATGGAGGAGGACGAGACTCCTTGGTCTTTGTCTAGACTGCCAGGACGAGGTGGACTCGGGGAGGGCTGAGAAGGTCGGGCCCTGCGTGTCTAGTAAAAAACATCCTGGGCTAGAGTTGGAGGGAGGGAGGTACTCTCTTCCTCCCGTGGCGTCAGACAAAAAAAAAAAAAAAAAAAGTCTGTCCAGACGATCGGCAGAGCGATTCCTTGTTCGTCATTCCTGAAAGGCCTAAGAAAGGAGTACTGTGAGAGGCTTCTTAGAGACCGAGTCCGCTCTCCATTATCGGAACCAGAGGGCCTTACGGATGGCTATGGTATTTGAGGCGGCAATAACTGCGCAGGTAGCAGCGTCGAGGGAGGCCTGCATGAGGTACTCTGCCGCCACAGCAATGTGAACTGTTACATCTGTGAGGGTCTGAGGGAAACTGGTAGTCCTGGTGCCTGTGCGACCCACACAGAAGGGGAGAGGGACCCGCAGCCTCAAGGCAGAGCAATCGAGCTGCTCCACTTGTCTGTCTGTCGGGTCCTTGAAGGAGGATCCATCAAGTAAGAGACAGGAGGGTCCTTCAGGCAGGCAGAAGCCGGGTGAGGGTCCACAGAGGCCAGATCAGCCCAGCCCTTAGAAAAAGCTAAGCTAAAGGGGTACCGGGACTCCACGAGTTTACAGATACCGAAGCGCCGTCAAAACACTTTTTTTTCAGGTTTCTTCACCCTTTTAAAGGAGACCGCATGGTCAGTAGTAGTGGATGGGAGATCTTCCACATGCAGAGTTTTGGTTAACTGCTGTAATAAGGGAGTCCATCGCAGCTTGATTGCTCGGGGAGGTTGAAACCATGGAATCATCCCGGTACAAACATCATTCCCCTTCCTCCGGCTCCTCAGAGACTGCGGATCATGTGAGAGAACCCCATCTGTGTACCCCAGAGGGAGAACCATGGGGGTCATGCCCTTTTTCTGATCTGCAACCGGTGAAGCAGAGGGCTGATTCTTATCAGGAGGACCCTCAATAGAGGTGTCATCAGGCTGCGTTCTGTCCAGGGCCCCCGAGGGGTGTGAGGACAGTGTTGCATAGCCAGCACCAGGTTCTGGGAACTGTGCCCATTCCGGGGGACTGGGAGCCGTAGGCTCTGGGCTGGCAGCGGTTGCTGCGGTGGTGGTGGGGGGAGCTATAGGGGCACCAGACTCACAGAAGGAAGAGGTGCTATCATCCCCTAGTAGCTCAGCGTGGCAGGATACATTAAAAAAGTCTTATAGTTGTTGCTGTAGTTGTGCAGGGCATAAAACATGTGACTGCAGCCTCTGGCTGATGAGCCACAAACACTGATTGTAATGGGGGAGCAATGCTCTGCAGAGCTAATGTGCAAGTGAGGTTATAACTCACCCAGAACCCTGATGAACCCTCCCCCCCCCTCCTCCTGCGTCCCTGTTCCTGTGGGAAGGAGGAAGCCAGCTCTGAGAGATCCCCACAGGCTCTGATCACAACAAGAGGGAGCAATGCTCTGCAGGGCTCCTGTGTGAGGAGAGGTACACGCCTTTCATGAGGGGGCATGGCTTCGAGTATCAGACAGGGGGCAGGGCTTAGCTCTGACAAGAAGGCATGAGAAAATATAATAAAAAAAAAAAATGGTGGGAAGGGACTCCCCTTCCCCCCTCCAGCCCTGCACAGCAATGGTGGACAGAAAAAACTCTAAGTGTACCGCAGCTGCGGGTGCACTGAGTCCTGGGGGCTCTCCCCCTCCCCCCACCACAGGTGGAATGCTATGCAGGAGTCTACAAACAGCCCATTCCAGTCAGTGTGACTTATGCTCCAATTCCTATCAGGGAGTCAGTGAGGAGATTCTGACGCCTGCTGTGCCCGGTCACAGAGCTTATATCAACTCAGAGCCTGCCAGAGGGACTGAGGAAGTTTTTCATCTGCTCTGGAAATCGGAAGGATCTCACCTCAGCTCCTGTGGAGATGGCAGTCTGTTGCCTGGTCACGCTGGTGCAGAGCGTGTATCAACTCACAGCCTGCAAGAGGGACTGAGGAAGTTTTCATCTGCTCTGAGCTCTGGAAAATCGGTGCCTGTGAGAACAGTCGTCCAGTGAGATGTAGCCCAGGATCCAGTGTCTCAGGAGGAGTACGGGAAGGCAACACTCCGCGTTCCCACCTGTTGATGGTTTTGGGAAATCGGTCCCCGAAGGAAACAGTCGCCCTCTAAAAACAAAAAATTCTTGCTGCAGTAGTCTGCAGAGATGTGCCTCCTATAGACACTAAGCTAAAACTGAAGAAGCCTGGCTGGGCCAGGGGGTGTATACTGCAGGGGAGGAGCTAACATCTTTGCATCTACTTAGTGTCCTCCTATGGATAAGCAGCATAACACCCATGGTCCTGTGTCCCCCAATGAGGCGTCAGAGAAAAAATGCTGTGCGCACTATTCGGATTTTGACAGCTGCATATTTTGCTGCGGGATTCCCGCAGCAAAAACAATTGCATGTCACTTCTTTTCCGTACGTCGCTGCGGCATTTCACTCCATTGACTGCAATGTAATCGTAAAATCCCGCAGGGAATAACGCAGGCAGCAAATTCTGTGCGGTTCATTGCGTTTTCCTGCGTTATTCCCTGAAGTATTTTGCGGTTTCGGCACATAAAGTTCATCACTGCCTGCGGTTTGCAGGGAAGTGATGTCATTATAACAGGAAGAGGAAGCGGAGCAGAGTAAACACACACAGATCTCACACACACAGACATATAGAATACATATGCAAATCAAACGGACATATAGAAAAAAAAAAAAATACACCGTATTTCTACCGTCCAGTCGAGGTAAACACACAGCGGCGGCCCGGTATTCTCAGGCTGGGGAGGGCGAGGGCCAGGGGTAATGTCCCCCCGGCTCCCGCAGCCGAGAATATCAGCCCGCAGCTGCCCCGGGACTGTCGCATCCATTATGCGTCAGTACCGGAGTGCCCCCGGCTCTTCCAGATTGCCGTGGTGCGGTGGAAATCAGGGTAATAATGAGTTCATGGCAGCGGATCGCCGCCACTAAGTCCAGGCTTGATCATGGCAGCGTCTATGAGACAGCTGACATGATCAACCTGTAAGTAAAGTGAATAAGCACACACCACGAAAAATCCTTTATCTTAAATAAAACACAAAAAAGCCCCTGTTTCACCCCTTTGTTAACCCCCCCTCCCAAACACACAGCTCCGACGTAATCCAGGAGGTCCTATGATGCTTGCATCCAGCCACGACTGACACTGTACTGAATGCAGCCTCGCAACGAGCCTGCAGAGAGGTAATTACAGGTCATTTCCCACGGCCGGTAATGTGAACACACTACCGCCGGGAGAAATGCAGCGTGTCGATTGTTGATTGATCTGTCCTCCATCTATCTATGCATCTATCCCTCTATCTATTCTTCAGTCTATTTATCTACTATTTATCTCAGAAGGAAATGACTTTTTTTCCCAATGTGCTTTATTGCATTGAATGTATTAAAAACACACGTACCAACCCACAGCCGGCAAAACCGCGAACAATACCGTGGTAAAACCGCACAAACCGCATGCGGTTTTCGGGTGCGGTTTGCTGCGGTTTTTTACTGCGGGTGCGGTAATATTTCTGACCCTGCGGAATTTTCTTAAGAAAATTCCGTTTTCCAGTGCGCACAGGGCCTTAAAAGGGTTTTCCATAATTGTCAAACATTAAGATACAGTTGGTACAGAAATTATTCAGACCCCTTTACATTTTTCACTCTGTTTCATTGCAGCCATTTGGTAAATTCAAAAAAGTTCATTTTTTTTCTCATTAACGTACACTGTACCCCATCCCCCATCTTGACAGAAAAGCACAAATGTAGAAATTTCTGAAAATTTATTAAACAAGAAAAACTGAAATATCACAGTCATAAGTACTCAGACCCTTTTCTCAGTATTTAGTAGAAGCACCCTCCTTTTGAGCTAGTACAGCCCATGAGTCTTCTTGGGAATGATGCAAGATTTGGGGATCTTCTTCCATTCTTCCTTCCAGACCCTCTCCAGTTCCGTCAGGTTGGGTGTGCGCGCTCTACGTATAACTGAGGTTGTGCTCAGTTTTTCTTTTTTCTTCTTGTTTGTAACTTAAATGCTAAATGGATAGAAAAGCATATTCTATATTAATGAGGCTTAATGATGCATGCAGGTTTTCAAAAAAAAAAATTCACATTAATTTCTAGGTATATCCTTATATTGTGGTATCGTGATTGATAGAAGTTTCGCATTATTTTCTGGTGTGCTCGGTGAGTTTTGTTTTCACCTCCCTTTGTCCATGTTAATATGTCTAAGTCATTAATATGCCTTTTAATCATTCCCCCTGTTCTTTGGCATTTTTTCAGGCATATTGATTAATGCATCTGATTTCCTAGGATTTTTCAGCAGGTACTTCTCCTGTCCCATTAGTCTCACAATAGTTCACTTTTTTAATCATTCCTCCTGTTCTTTGGAATTTTTTTCTAGTTCTAGAATCAGATTTTTTTCTGGCTCATTGATTAATACATCTGATTACCTAGGATTGTTCATCAGGTACTTCTCCTGTCCTAATAGTCTCACAATAGTTCACTTTTTTGTATACATAGGTGGAAATCTTTCATTAAATTTATAACACTGTGATAGTCCATGGAAAACTCCACTGTTCACGCTCTTTTTATAGGAAGCACTGAGATTCATTTATCTTTTCCTTTTTTGTACCATGACGACGCTATTTTTGAATCCACTCTTATTACGTAAAAAAAAAAAATTATGGATATAAAACTTTATTTGATTTCTGTTTTTATTTTATAGACAGTGTATTGAAAAAGGCTTATGAGGAAATAGCCGAAAAGTTTTTGTGTACAGCTGTCAATTCTTGACTGCCACAAGATCTTCCATTGTGAATAAAGGGATTTATTTTTACACGAAAAAACATCTAGTTTTTCCTTTTTGAGTGCCGAAGTTTGTGAGACTGTTTGTGTATGGTGAAGTTGGTGGACAGCCATTTTCAGGTCTCTCCAGAGATGCTTAAGTGGGTTTAGGTAAGGGCTCTGGCTGGGCCAGTCAAGAAAGGTCACAGAGTTGTTCTGAAGCCACTCCATTGTTATTATAGCTGTGTGCTTAGTGTCATTGTCTTATTGGAAGGTGAACCTTCGGCAAAGTCTGAGGTCCAGAGCACTCTGGAAGAGGTTTTCTTCCAGGATATCTCTGTACTTGGCCACATTAATCTTTCCTTAAATTGCAACCAGTCGTCCTGTCCCTGCAGCTGAAAAACACCCCAATACCATGATGCTCCCACCACCATGTTTCACTGTTGGGATAGTATTGGGTAGGTGATGAGCATTGCCTGATTTTCTCCACACATACCACTTATAATTATCTCATCAGACCAGAGAATCTTATTTGTCATAGTCTAGGAGTCCTTCATGTGTTTTTTTTTTTTACAAACTATGAGGGCTTTCATATGTCTTGCACTGAGGAGAGGCTTCCGTCAGGTCACTCTGCCATAAAGACCTGACTGGTGGAGGGCTGCAACTTTCTCCCATCTTCATACTGCATCTCTGAAGCTCAGCCACAGTGATCTTGGGGTTCTTCTTTACCTCTCTCACCAAAACTCTTCTCCCACGATTGCATAGTTTGGCTGGATGGCCAGGTCTAGGAAGAGTTCTGGTGGTCCCAAATTTCTTTCATTTAAGGATTAAGGAAGCCACTGTGCTCTTAGGAACCTTGAGTACTGCAGAAATTCTTTTGTAACCTTGGCCAGATTTGTGGCTTGCCACAATTCTGTCTCTGAGCTCCTTGGGCAGTTCTTTTGACCTCATGATTCTCATTTGGTCTGACATACACTGTGAGCTGTGAGGTCTTATATAGACAGGTGTGTGCCTTTCCAAATCAAGTCCTATCAGTTTAATTAAACACCGCTGGACTCCAATGAAGGAGTAGAACCATCGCAAGGAGGATCACAAGGAAATGGACAGCATGTGAGAGTCCGAGGAAAGGGTCTAAATACTTCTGACCATGGGATATTTCAGTTTTTCTAGTATAATAAATTTGCAAACATTTCTACATTCCCGTTTTTTTCTGTCAAGATGGGGTGCAGAGTGTACATTAATGATAAAAAAAAATGGCTGCAGGGAGCATGCGCGGTCCTTGATGGAGGCAGAAGTGTCTCAGTGAGCTCCGTTCCTCAGCCATCGTAGCGTCCACTCTCCAGCACCGCTCCGGAGGCCAAAACCGGAGCGCCAAGAAGCTGACAAGTCAGAGGTGCCCCGGGCAAAAAGGGGACCCCGAAAACTCGTCACTCACCCACAATTCAGCAAATTCTGGGAGCGCAGGTCAGTCCAGAAGTAAACAAGATGGTGTCGGTCACCTCCTCCTCAGCCAGCGCGGCAGCGGGAACAGACATGGAGGACAGCTCCCCTAACCCTGCAGCCCCCACAGCTTGCTTCCAGGCCTCAGATGAACTTCTGCAGGCGATTAAATCTATGTTTAAAACGGAGCTGGCAGCAGCGCTGGCAACGTTCCCTACCCAGCTGCAAGAGATTGCACACAGAGCTGCAGCCCTGGAGCAGAAAGCAGATGATGCCGCTTCAGACCCTGGAGGAAGACAGATCCTGCATTGTGAAGCACGACAACAGGTTAGAAATGCTTGAACTAAAATGTGCGGACCTTGAAAATCACTTGAGAAGGGGGAACATCAGAATAAGAGGAATGCCTGAATCTTGCACTAACCTTAAAGAAATGGCCATTGGGCTCTTTAGTGCGCTTTTGCCACAGACAGACCCATCATTGCTTGGTATAATCAGGATCAACAGAGCTCTCAATAGACCACAACAAGAAGCTACTCCAAGGGAAATTATCCTCATACTGAGGCAAGAGGACTCAAGAGATCTTTTCTCCGACGCCTCATTGGGGGACACAGGACCATGGGTGTTATGCTGCCTATCCATAGGAGGACACTAAGTAGATGCAAAAGCATAGCTCCTCCTCTGCAGTATACACCCACTGGCCGGGCCAGGCAACCTCAGTTTTAGCTTAGTGTCTGTAGGAGGCACTTCCTTTCAAGGTTTGTTTTTTGAGGGCGACGGTTTCCTTTTGGGACCGATCTCCCACTACCATCAACGGGCGGGAACGTGGAGTGTCGCCTCCACGTATCCCCTCCTGCGACGCTGGATCCTGGGCTGGACGACGGGTTCCACAGACACCGATTTTCCAAAGCCCAGGGTAGAGGTCTGTGCCCCTATAGCCCAATTCCTCAGCCCCTCTTTGCAGGCTCTGAGTTGAATATGGCACCAATTCCTCAGCCCCTCTTGCAGGCTTTGAGTTGAATATGGCACCGGTGTGACCGGACACAGCAAGCTGACTCTGCTATTTTCACTGCCTGGATGGAAGCAGTGTTTAAGGTGAGATCCCCCTGACTGGTTTCCCAGACAAAGGGAGAAAAGACGGTGCAGGGAAGGCTCCCAGGACATTTACAGTATTTATTATGAGAAAGTCCCTTGCTGATTGCAAGGAGGAGAGCCCCAAGGATCCTGAACACACAGTGTTAACTTTTCTCTAGCTTGCTGGCTGGAGGAGGGGGGAAGTCACTCCTGTTTGCAGAAAGTCCTGCACAGATAATTTCCCGATGGCAGGGGGAGGGCACAGAGCTCAGGAACTCACGCTGTTTATTTGCACTGTTTTATTTGCTCTAGCATAAAAGCCGGCTGATAACCACCAGTGACAAGCTGTGTGCTGACTGGAGGGAGAGGGAGGAAAACTATCAGAAGCTCTCTTCTCGCCGTTTTTTACTACCCACAGCAGGGGGGGGGGGCACACTGACTTCTTCGCGCTCTTTTAGCGCTAAGCCCCGCCCCCCCACGGTCGCGATAAGCCCCGCTCCCCGGAAAGCGTGCGAAGATCTCCATAGAGCTTACTCCTTCCTGAGGACAGGGCCATCGGCTGATTCTGGTGAGGTGCTTGCTTCACTTGTAGCTCTGCTGACCATTGCTCCCCCTCCTGGCATACTCCTATTAGGAACATGCAGAATTCTAAGGGCACTAAGAGTGCTAAGGCCCACATAGTCTATTATTCAGCCTGCACTGCCTGCCACGCTGAGCTACCACATAAACACACCTCTTCTCTCTGTGAGTCCTGTGCCCCTATAGCCCCCCCAAGACCCCCTGCCACCACCGCCGCAACCGTCAGCCCAGAGACTAGGGCTCCCAGCCCACCGGAATGGGCAGTTTCTGTCCCAATCCATGGAAAAACTGTCACAGAACCTGGTGCTGGCTATGCAATGTCGTCCTCCACACCCTTCTGGGTCCCTGGACGGAACGCAGCCTGAGGATACCCCTATGGAGGATCCTTCTGAGGAAATCTGGGCACATGCTTCACCGGTTCCAGGGATGAGGAAAAGAGCACACGGCCAGGTGTCTCCAGCGGGCTCTCCCTCGGGAGCACACAGGGCAGGCTCTCCCACACGCTCCACGGCTTCTGAAGAGCTGGAAGAGGGAGAATGCTGTTTATACCAAGAATATTCCTTGGTTTCAGCCTCCCCAGATGATCAAACTGCAATAGACCGCATTATAACAGCAATCAACCAAACTCTGCATGTGGAGGATCCCCCATCCACTACCACTGACGATGCGGTCTCCTTTAAGAGGGCAAGGAAACCCCAAAAGGTTTTCGCTGATCACCCAGAGTTTAAGGATAGCCTCACAAAGCAAAGGGAGAAGCCTGACAGGCGCTTCGGTAACCGAAAACTCATGGAGTCCCGGTACCCTTTTGCCTCACCTGCCCCGGACCCCCCGGTCTCCCGCCTTACCACAAAGATGCTCCTGTCTTTACCCGATGGTTCCTCCATCAAGGACCCGACAGACAGACAGGTGGAGCACCTCGCCCGCTCTGCTTTTGAGGCTGCGGGTTCCTCCCTCTCGCCCTCCTTTGCCTCTCTGTGTGTCGCAAAGGCGATCTCGGTCTGGGCAGACTCCTTTAACACTTCGCTTGAGGAATCCCAGTTCACTCATACCTTCACAGAGTTAACAGCTCAAATTGCCGCTGCGGCGGAGTACCTCATGCAGGCCTCCATGGACGCTGCTACCTGCGCAGCGTTTGCCGCCTCAAATACCATAGCCATCCGTAGAGCTCTCTGGCTCCGACAATGGCGAGCGGACTCTGCCTCCAAGAAGTCTCTCACGGGCCTTCCCTCTTTTCCAGACCGATTGGCGAACGTCTGGACAAGCTCATTTCTGACGCCATGGGAGGAAAGAGTACCTCCCTCCCCCAGCTGAAGTCCAGGACGTCTTTCCCCAGACGTCCACAGTCCTCGTTCCGCTCCTTTCGGAACTCATTTGGTTGGTCGACATCCCGTACTGTCCCCACCACCAGCCGTGGACTACGCAGGGACCGACCTTCTCAGCTCTCCCCGAAACCCACTTCGTCATGGCAGCCTAGACCGAAACAGTCCAGGACTAGGGAGACTCGGCCACGACGTTCCCCCCCCCCCTCATGACTCCTCCGGCGCCCCGGAAGACACACTCATTGTAGGTCGTCGACTGCGGCTCTTTCAACACATCTGGGCTGCCGCCTCAGACGACAAATGGGAGCGAGACCTTGTGTCTTCCGGTTACCACATAGAACCGACTCGGGAGTCGGGTCCGAAATTCTCTCTCTCAAACCCCCCAAAGACTCAAAAACGACGCAAAGCTTTTTTCTCAGCAATCCACTCGCTCCAAACAGCAGGAGTGATAATACCTGTCCCAGACGACGAGAAGTTCGGGGGTTTTTATTCCAACCTCTTTGTGGTCCCCAAAAAGGATGGGTCAGTTCGACCCATCCTGGACCTCAAACACCTGAACAAACATGTGCACGTACGGAGATTCAGAATCGAGTCCCTAAGGTCCATTATTGCATCCATGGTCGAAGGGGAATTCCTCGCCTCCATAGACATCAAGGACGCGTACCTGCACATACCCATCGCCCCAGATCACCAAAAGTTCCTCCGCTTCGCAGTTCAGGACTCCCACTTTCAATTCGTAGCTCTACCCTTCGGCCTTGCCACCGCACCAAGGGTCTTCACCAAAGTCATGGTGGCTGCCATGAGAGTCCTTCATGCCAGGGGAGTGGTCGTTCTCCCTTACTTGGATGACCTCCTCATCAAGGCCCCCTCCTTCCGCGACTGCTCAACCAGCGTACAGATCACTGTGGACACCCTATCCCGCTTAGGGTGGCTAGTGAATCTGGACAAATCATCCCCGATCCCATCACGATCCATCACCTTCCTGGGCATGTCCCTGGACACCAGTCGGGGCTTGATTCTTCTCCCTCAGGACAAGGAGATCGCTCTTCAACGAGCGGTACGCTGCCTTCTACGTCCTTCGTCTCGCTCCATTCAATTCAGCATGAAAGTGCTCGGCAGGATGGTGGCGGCTATGGAAGCAGTACCCTTTGCTCAACTGCACCTCCGCCCACTGCAGCTAGCCCTTCTAGCGGCCTGGGACAAGAGCCCCTTCTCCCTGGACAGACATCTTCACCTGACGCCTTCAGTCAGGTACGCACTCCGCTGGTGGCTTTGGTCCTCATCCCTATCGAAGGGGAGATTTTTTCTCCCAGTGAACTGGCTGGTCCTGACCACGGACGCCAGCCTCCTAGGCTGGGGAGCAGTGTACCGGCAACACACTGCTCAAGGACGTTGGATGCCCCAGGAGTCTTTCCTACCCATAAACATCCTTGAACTCTGCACGATCTTCCTCACGCTCAGAGCGTTCTGCCCTCTGCTAGCGGGTCGTCAGATTCGAGTCCAATCGGACAATGCGACAGCTGTAGCCTATATCAATCGGCAGGGGGGCACCCGCAGCAAAGCGGCTTATCTCGAGGCCCACAAGATCCTCAGCTGGGCCGAATCGACGGGATCAGTGATATCAGCGGTACACATACCGGGGGTAGAGAACTGGGCAGCAGATTTTCTAAGTCGCCAAGGCCTGGCCGCCGGAGAAAGGTCTCTCCACCCAGATGTGTTTCTACACATCTGCACTCGCTGGGGCACACCAGACGTGGACCTAATGGCCTCAAGGTTGAATGCAAAGGTACCCGCGTTCATAGCCAGGTCACGCGACCCGCAGTCCATCGGCGCCGATGCTCTAGTCTGCTCCTGGCACCACTTCCGCCTGCCTTACATATTTGCACCTCTACCCCTGCTGCTGCGGGTAATCAGGAAGATCAAAACAGAGGGAGTCCCGGTGATACTGATAGCACCGGACTAGCCCAGGCGCGCCTGGTACGCCGAATTAGTACAAATGCTCAGACGCACCGTGGCGCCTTCCAGACATCCCACACTTGCTGACCCAAGGGCCCATTTCCCATCAGAACTCCAGAGCCCTGAAGCAGACAGCATGGCCATTGAGACCTGGGTATTAACAAGAGCGGGATTCTCCCCCGCGGTTATTTCCACCATGATCAGCGCCCGAAAGCCTGCTTCATCCCACATTTACCACCGTACGTGGAAAATCTTCCTTTCATGGTGCAGGGAAACTAACGTCCAGCCTATGCCTTTGGCCATCCCCAGAATTCTCGACTTTCTACAGTCTGGCTTGCAAGCAGGGTTGGCTCTCAGTTCCCTTAAAGGGCAGGTCTCAGCGCTCTCAATCTTCTACCAATGCCGCCTGGCTCAAAAACCACAAGTCAAGACCTTCCTCCAGGGCGTTTCCCATCTAGTTCCCCCGTACAAACAGATGCTGGAACCATGGGACCTCGACCTCGTTCTGGACGGTCTCCAGAAGTCTCCCTTTGAACCCCTCAAGGAATCCTCCCTTGCTCTCCTGTCCTGGAAGGTAACATTCCTGGTGGCAATTACGTCCATCAGACGGGTTTCGGAGCTAGCAGCACTCTTGCCGCGAGCCTTTTCTGATCTTTCACCAGGACAAGGTGGTTCTGCGCCCGCTTCCGGAATTCCTTCCAAAAGGTTCTTACCCAGTTTCATTTGAACGAGGACATTGTTCTGCCTTCCTTTTGTCCACACCCGGTTCATAGGGTGGAAAGGTCTCTGCATTCGTTAGACCTCGTCAGAGCTCTCAGATATTACATATCCAAGACAGCCCCCTTGAGGAAAACTGACTCTTTGTTCGTCATTCCTGAGGGGCCTAAGAAGGGACAGGCAGCTTCAAAGGCGACTCTGGCTCGCTGGATTCGCTCTGCGATCCAGGAAGTCTACCACTTGCAACTCAAGCCCATTCCTAGTGGGCTGCGGGCTCATTCCACGCGAGCAGATGGCGCTTCGTGGTCCATTCGGCATCAGGCTTCAGTGGAACAGGTATGTAAGGCTGCGACCTGGTCTAGCCTACATACGTTTTCAAAGCATTACAGAGTCCATACCCAGGTTTCAACTGAGGCAAATCTGGGTAGGAAAATTCTGTAAACGGCAGTAGAGCACCTCTCTCAGTAGGCGCTCCAGGCTGTCTGGGACTGGTTCCTAGTCCTTGGGTTGTGTTGTCTTCTTTTATGTTTCCCACCCATGGACTGCTTTAGGACGTCCCATGGTCCTGTGTCCCCCAATGAGGCGTCAGAGAAAAACGGATTTTTGTGTACTCACCGTAAAATAGTTTTCTCTTAGCTATCATTGGGAGACACAGCACCCACCCTATTGCCCTGTTGGGCCTTGGTTCTCTCAGTACCTTATTTGGCTATGACTCTTCTTTTCTCATGTTCCTCTGTTGAGAAGTTATTACTGGTTTTTTTCTCCTACTGCTTGTGTACTAAAACTGAGGTTGCCTGGCCCGGCCAGGGGGTGTATACTGCAGAGGAGGAGCTATGCTTTTGCATCTACTTGGTGTCCTCCTATGGATAGGCAGCATAACACCCATGGTCCTGTGTCCCCCTATGATGGCTAAGAGAAAACGATTTTACGGTGAGTACACAAAAATCAGTTTATCCTTTCAGCAGCAAGAAACAACCCATCCCTAACAGGAGTACCAAGCTTGGTTTCTTTATTTGCAGACATCAGACCCGCCATCCTGATGCGACGGAGGGAGTTGAGAGGGGTCACCATGGTCCTCACCAAAGCAAATGTGAAATACAAATGGGGTTTTCCGTTCAATCTTATGTTTAATTATAAAGCTCCCACTATGTTACACGCTCACTGGAGGAGGGCCTGGATGCACTGAGAAGAGCGGACATTTCCACAGATCCGGATGCCCCTCTGCCACAAAGGAGAAGGCCAGTACGTGAGTGGCAGCAGGTTCGCAGAAACCTTGCTGAGCGGAGGTTTGAGACCCCACCCATAGAGACACAAGAAGAGCAAGTATAAATGTCTATTCAGATTAACATTTTTGTTGGCTTCCTTATAGGTTTTGCAGGTGGACTTTATGGCTGGAAATGCAGCATGCTGCCCACTCTTGGTGGATTACTCACGTAACAATTGTTATGATAATCTACTGCATACCCGATATTAGTATAGAACAGGATAGGACACATGCAGACCAATTCCACATTATATATTAGGGATAGTTAACCCCTCATTCAACTTTATACTAAACCAAAGAACAAGGAGGGAGGAAAGATACCCCGTGTCAGATGTTAAAAGGAAACACTTCAAACTGGGTCAGATGCAAAAAGTATAAACAATCTTTATTAGCTACAAAAGATCCAGGTAAAATCACACCAGAGACAGTGATCCAGGGGATTACACATGATTAAATGTAGAGCCAGGTAAAAAGATAAAAACCCAGAGCACACACAGGGGCAGTCAGGCCAGAGGAATCACCATGAGAAGCAACTGCAGAGTGAGCCCAAACATGTGGAGAGTAACTCCCAGTGAAAAACACATGTGGACATTTTAACATTAAATAGTTTACTTACTCATGGTGAGACCTCAGCAGACCAGACGCCACCGCACCCCAACGCGTTTCGTAATCTTCTTCAGGGTAGTGCGACATGATGTGTGGCGAGAGAGAGCTATTTATATGTGCCCCGATAAGAAAAAACAGGCCGATCGTCCATTCAGGTCGCGTGCAGAGGCGGAATTTCGTCCGGAGCATGAGTCATCGAGCAATTCCCGGAAATGACGCGGGTAACAACAGTGTCGTCACACTGTGCCCGCCCATTCCGTTTCCGGAAGCCGTCATACAGATATGCTCGGGAGGAGACCGCACTACGCACGCGCACCACGGGCGCGGCCATCTTTGACGAGGGCACAAGAGAGGGCAAGTATACACAGCGGTATATGGCAGAAATGTAAATAAACCGTAAAGAAACAAATCTAAAAACGGACAATGATGATCAAACAATGGCACCCATATGCAATACTCAAGGGAAATGATAGATATAAGGACCCATAATGATTCATCACGTTCCACCATAATCTCACAGGTATATACATATATAAGATCATCATAATAGTCCACAAAAGGATAGCAATAGGATGTCATAAGAGTGCTATCCTGATGTTTCAGCTTGTAGATGTAGTCATCCAATAGAAATCGCATATCCGAACAAAAAAATATATATAATATAAAATTAAAACAACAAACACACATCATAAAAAAAACGGAGAGAGGACGGCAATACCATGAAATCTTACACCAAGGTTTATAGGAATGGAAAGGTTAAACCCACATATATTAATCCACATCCGGCTGCGTAAATCACATATTCCGTGCTGCAGCTAATGAAGTGTCTGATCTCAAAAGTCCTATTCCAATCCGCCGACACAAAGGTCTTTGCCCTCACGATGTTACGACATGACAGGCATGTTCCACAAGGGAAGCATCCCCATCGAGGTGGTCCAACATTAAAAGGAAGATATAAGGGTTTTGTGTTTTGCATATTCTTATGTTTTTGATTGTTCGTTCAAAATTCAGTTCCTACTGGGTCACTATCAGGTATCACTTGAACTCACACGATACACTTCTGGATGTCGGGATAACACACCTCATGGCAGGGTTGGAATGGTATTAGCATTAAGAGGTAACACAAATGGCATTTAGGGTACTCTCTCAGAATGTAAGAGGCTTTAACAGCCCCCAAAAACAAAGAAGGGCCTTCATAGACTATGCACATCACAAACCTATTACTACAGGAGACCCATTTCTCAACCTCCTCACAACCAAAATATCTCCATGCACAATATAGCAAATTCTATGTGTCCACCAACACAAAAAAAAAAATAGAGGGTCATCGATTTGTATACACAACTCGTTAGCGTTCCAGGTTCTGGACTCATTCGCAGATAGGGAAAGGCGTTTCGTAGCAGTAAGAGGGACCATACACTCTTAAAACAGTATGTATTCTTAGTAGCTATGCGCCACCTACGGTCCAACTACAGACTATTAGAGCTATTTCTAGATACCTTTCAAATGTAGAGTACGACTCTCTGATCTGGGGTGGTGACATAAATCTAATTTTGGATTTGACACTAGATAGCTCATCAGCAAGGAGAATGGATATTTCAAAAGCAGACAGGAAATCCCTCAACGCTATTCTGAAAAAACACACCCTAGCTGACACATGGAGAGACTCAAACGGCACCTCTTGCGGCTATACATATTTCTTAAACATCTACCACTCATACTCCAGAATCTATTATATATTTACAAACGTCGAAAATATGCTTTCCGTGCGATACTCTAGGCACATACCTTCAACGTGGTCGGACCACGACTGTGTTCTAACTGCCTTTGGGCTCAATTTTGAATCAACAAGAGTATAAAGATGGAGACTCAATGAGTCTTTGCTGACCAACCAGGGAGTGAGGGAATAAGTGGAGAAAGACTTGGAGACGTACTTCTCCACAAACCACAAGCCTGAGACCTCTGAAGGGAATCTTTGGCTGGCCCATAAAAAATTAATTACAGGCACACTCATCAAAATAGCCTCAAGGAAAAAAAAGAGATAGGACGGATGAACAGAGGAATTTAGAAAACACCTTAATGAAGTTAGAACTGGCTAACCAACCACACCCAACTCTACACCTCATGAAACGGATAGCAGATACAAAAACTCAGCTACAGGCCCTATTGACAACTGCCACTGAGCGGGCTGTAAAATGGATGCAAGCAACTTATTATAAATTATCTAACAAAATGGATAAGGTCCTGGCTAGAAAATTAAGAGCAAGAGAATAAATTCGGTTTACACAATAAATGATTCTCACGGGGCAAACAACACTCCCAGAGAGTATCAAATTTTTCACAATTACTACCAAACACTATATACACAACCATCGTCCCCCTCCACAGGTGCAATTGACGAATTTTTAAATTGCATTTCACTACCATCCCTTACGCCCAGCTTCTCCACCACTCTACAAGCAAAAGTGACAGAGGAGGAACTAGATGATGTGGTCAAAAATCTAAAACCACATAAAACACGTGGCCCTGATGGGCTGTCGGCTGCAATCTACAAAACTATTTCTCACATTTTAAAACCCCACCTCTTGAACCTATGTAATGCAATTATAGAGGGTAAATCAGTACCACCAGAATTTTTACTAGCCCATATCACGGTCATCCTTAAACCAAGAAAAGATTGTCTACAGGTTAAGAACTATCGACCCATCTCTCTTTTAAATGTAGATCTAAAGATATTCACATCGATCTTGACAAACAGAAACAGTAGCACTGTCAGGCCTCAAGTTCTCTTGCGCCTGACAGTCCTGTAGCCGCTCATCCTAACTGCTACCTCATTCAAAGCTTCTTTTCCTTTAGTAAGCTGTTGATCACCAAGCAGTATACGATGACTTGGGTCCACATAAACAGCTGCCAGAAGAATGTTATTTTCCAATAGCTGTGTCTCTCTCAGTTTCGTTGAAGCAAAAATGCCATCTGCAATTAAACCTCCTCTTTGGGACAGGCAAAATAGCAAGTTCTTCCACTCCCTTATGAAAATGCCAGGAGTTAAATCCTCAGCTTGTAATTTTTTAGTCACGGTAAATGGGTGATTAAGCAATTCCTTCAATTCAGCCACCTGTGTCCATTGACCTTCATTTAACCCCCCTCACGACCATGGACGGATATATCAGTCATGGAGCGTGTCCCGTTAAGCCCCACCCCCTGCCGCGGGCAGGCGGCGGTCGGCAGACATATCAGCTGTTTTCAACAGCTGACATGTGCCTGCATGTTGCGAGTGAAATAGCTTTCACTCGCAACATTTAACCCCTTAAATCTCACTGCCAAAGTCTGCGTGACCACGTGACTTTCGGTGGTTGCCATCGTAGCACAAGGTCATGTGATGACGCCTGCAGCTATGAAGTTTCATTTTCGTTTTCCCTCGGCCGGGAGCAGAGAGAAACAGGAAGTGACTGAATCTACTATTTATAGCTGTATAGCTGTGATCAGCAGATAGATAAGAGCGATCGGATTGCTGATCGCTATAGCCCCCTAGGGGGACTAGTAAAATAAAAAAAAAAAAAGTTATAAAAAAAAACCCCTAAAAGTTCAAATCACCCTCCCTTCCCCCCATTGAAAATTAAAGGGTTAAAACAATAAATAAATATACACATATTTGGTATCGCCGCGTTCAGAAATGCCCGATCTATCAAAATATAAAATCAATTAATCTGATTGGTAAACGGCGTAGCGGCAAAAAAATTCCAAATACCAAAATTACATTTTTGGTCGCAAGTTTTACGCAAAATGCAATAACAGGCGAGCAAAACGTAGCATCTGCTCAAAAATGGTACCATTAGAAACGACAGCTCGAGACGCAAACAATAAGCCGTCACTGTGCCATAGATCCCAAAGAAGGGAATTTTGTTTACTTACCGTAAATTCCTTTTCTTCTAGCTCCAATTGGGAGACCCAGACAATTGGGTGTATAGCTACTGCCTCCGGAGGCCGCACAAAGTACTACACTTAAAAGTGTAAGGCCCCTCCCCTTCTGGCTATACACCCCCCCGTGGGAGCACGGGTCCCTCAGTTTTAGTGCAAAAGCAAGGAGGAAAGCCAATAACTGTTTCAAAAACAAATTCAATCCGATAACAATATCGGAGAACGTAACTTATCAACATGAACAACATGTGCACCCGAAAAACAAATACCCTAAGAAAAAACAGGGCGGGTGCTGGGTCTCCCAATTGGAGCTAGAAGAAAAGGAATTTACGGTAAGTAAACAAAATTCCCTTCTTTTTCGCTCCTAATTGGGAGACCCAGACAATTGGGACGTCCAAAAGCAGTCCCTGGGTGGGTAAAAGAATACCTCGTGATCGGGCTGTCAGGCAGCCCTTTCTTACAGGTGGGCCACCGCCGCCTGCAGGACTTGTCTACCTAGGCTGGCATCCGCCGAAGCGTAGGTATGCATCTGATAATGCTTGGTAAAAGTGTGCAGACTCGACCAGGTAGCCGCCTGGCACACCTGCTGAGCCGTAGCCTGATGCCGTAATGCCCAGGACGCACCCACGGCTCTGGTAGAATGGGCCTTCAGTCCAGAAGGAGTCGGAAGCCCAGCAGAACGGTAGGCGTGAAGAATTGGTTCCTTGATCCACCGCGCAAGGGTGGATTTGGAAGCTTGCGACCCTTTATGCTGACCAGCGACCAGGATAAAGAGTGCATCCGAACGGCGCAGAGGCGCCGTGCGTGAAATGTAGATCCTGAGTGCTCTCACCAGGTCCAACAGATGCAAACCCTTTTCAAATTGGTGAACTGGATGCGGACACAAAGATGGTAAAGTGATATCCTGATTGAGATGAAAGGAAGATACCACCTTGGGAAGAAACTCTGGAATTGGACGCAGTACTACCTTGTCTTGGTGAAACACCAGGAAGGGAGATTTGCAAGATAACGCCGCCAGCTCTGACACTCTCCGAAGAGACGTGACCGCCACCAGAAAAGCCACTTTCTGTGAAAGCCGAGAAAAGGAAATCTCCTTCATAGGCTCGAAAGGTGGCTTCTGGAGAGCAATTAGAACCTTGTTCAGATCCCAGGGTTCCAATGGCCGCTTGTAAGGGGGAACGATATGACAAACCCCTTGCAGGAACGTGCGTACCTTAGGAAGTCGCGCCAGGCGCTTCTGAAAGAATACGGATAGCGCAGAGACTTGTCCTTTAAGGGAGCTAAGCGACAAACCTTTTTCCAACCCAGACTGCAGGAAGGAAAGAAAAATAGGCAATGCAAATGGCCAGGGAGAAACTCCCTGAGCGGAGCACCAAGATAAGAATATCTTCCACGTTCTGTGGTAGATCTTGGCGGAGGATGGTTTCCTAGCCTGTCTCATGGTGGCAACAACATCATGAGATAAACCTGAGGCCCCTAGGATCCAGGACTCAATGGCCACACAGTCAGGTTCAGGGCCGCAGAATTCAGATGGAAAAACGGCCCTTGAGACAGCAAGTCTGGACGGCCTGGTAGCGCCCACGGTTGTCCTACCGTAAGATGCCACAGATCCGGGTACCACGACCTCCTTGGCCAGTCTGGAGCGACGAGAATGGCGCAACGGCAGTCGGACCTGATTTTGCGGAGCACTCTGGGCAACAATGCCAGAGGTGGAAACACATAAGGTAGTCGGAACTGCGACCAATCCTGAACTAAGGCGTCTGCCGCCAGAGCTCGGTGATCGTGAGACCGTGCCATGAAAACCGGGACCTTGTTGTTGTGCCGTGACGCCATCAGGTCGACGTCCGGCATCCCCCAGCGGCGACAGATCTCCTGAAACACGTCCGGGTGAAGGGACCATTCCCCTGCGTCCATTCCCTGGCGACTGAGAAAGTCTGCTTCCCAGTTTTCCACGCCTGGGATGTGAACTGCGGATATGGTGGATGCTGTGTTTTCCACCCACGTCAGAATCCGCCGGACTTCTTGAAAGGCTTGCCGACTGCGTGTTCCCCCTTGGTGGTTGATGTACGCCACCGCTGTGGAATTGTCCGACTGAATCCGGATCTGCTTGCCCTCCAGCCACTGTTGGAAGGCTCGCAGAGCCAGATAGACTGCTCTGATTTCCAGAACATTGATCTGAAGGGTGGACTCTCTCTGAGTCCACGTACCCTGAGCCCTGTGGTGAAGAAACACTGCTCCCCACCCTGATAGGCTCGCATCTGTCGTGACCACCGCCCAGGATGGGGGTAGGAACGACTTTCCTTTTGACAATGAGGTGGGAAGAAGTCACCATCGGAGAGAGTCCTTGGCTGCCTGAGAGAGGGAGACATCCCTGTCGAGGGACGTCGACTTCCCGTCCCATTGGCGGAGAATGTCCCATTGTAGAGGGCGCAGATGAAACTGCGCGAAAGGGACTGCGTCCATTGCTGCCACCATCTTCCCTAGGAAATGCATGAGGCGCCTCAAGGAGTGGGACTGGTTCTGCAGGAGAGATTGCACCCCTGTCTGCAGAGAGCACTGCTTGTCCAGTGGAAGCTTCACTATCGCTGAGAGAGTATGAAACTCCATGCCAAGATATGTTAGTGATTGGGTCGGGGTTAGATTTGACTTTGAAAAGTTGATAATCCACCCGAAACTCTGGAGAGTCTTCAGTGCCACGTCCAGACTGTGTTGGCATGCCTCGAGAGGGTGCCTTTATAAGTAGATCGTCCAAATACGGGATCACGGAGTGACCCTGCGAGTGCAGGACAGCTACTACTGCTGCCATGACCTTGGTGAAGACCCGAGGGGCTGTTGCCAGCCCGAAAGGTAACGCTACGAACTGCAGGTGTTCGCTTTCTGTAACGAAGCGTAGAAAACGCTGATGCTCTGGCGCAATCGGCACGTGAAGATAAGCATCTTTGATGTCTATTGATGCTAAGAAATCTCCTTGAGACATTGAGGCTATGACGGAGCGTATAGATTCCATCCGGAACCTCCTGGTTTTTACGTGTTTGTTGAGCAACTTTAGATCCAGGACGGGCCGAAAGGACCCGTCCTTCTTTGGCACCACAAACAGATTGGAGTAAAAACCGTGACCTTGTTCCTGAAGAGGAACGGAAGTCACCACTCCTTCCGCCTTTAGAGCGGCCACCGCCTGCAGCAGAGCATCGGCTCGGTCAGGCGGTGGGGAAGTTCTGAAGAAACGAGTTGGAGGACGAGAGCTGAACTCTATCCTGTACCCGTGAGACAGAATGTCCTTCACCCAACGGTCTTTGACCTGTGACAGCCAAATGTCGCCAAAGCGGGAGAGCCTGCCACCGACCGAGGATGCGGAGAGAGGAGGCTGAAAGTCATGAGGAAGCCGTCTTGGTAACGGTTCTTCCTGCTGTCTTTTTTGGGCGTGACTGAGTCCGCCAAGATGACCGAGTCGACTTGAATAAGCCCAGCTGAAATGGCTTGGAGTGCCCATACGGCTGCAAAAGCTGGCGCCAACGACGCTCCAATAGCTTCATAGATGGATTTCAGCCAGAGCTCCATCTGCCTGTCAGTGGCATCTTTAAGTGCCGCTCCATCTTCTACTGCAACTAAAGATCTAGCTGCAAGCCTGGAGATTGGAGGGTCCACCTTGGGACACTGGGTCCAACCCTTGACCACGTCAGGGGGAAAAGGATAGCGTGTATCTTTAAGCCGTTTAGAAAACCGCTTCTCAGGATAAGCGTGGTGTTTCTGGATTGCATCTCTAAAGTCAGAGTGGTCCAGAAAAGTGCTTAATTTACGCTTGGGATATCTGAAATGGAATTTCTCCTGCTGTGAAGCTGCCTCCTCCGCAGGAAGAGCTGGCGGGGAAATATCTAACATCCTATTGATGGACGCTATAAGATCATTCACTATGGCGTCACCATCCGGTGTATCCAGATTGAGAGCGGTCCCAGGATCAGAATCTTGATCAGTTACATCCGCCTCATCACCCATAGATTCGTCCCGCTGGGATCCTGACCAGTGAGACGAAGTTGAGGGCCCCTCATAACGAGCCCGCTTAGGTTGTCTGGGACTGTTGTCTGAGTCAGAATCGTCACCCTGGGGTGCATGTGACACCCCCCGGAGCTTGGAAGTGTTCCAGCTGAGGGGGACCAGGGAGCAATGATGCCACAGTGTCCATGGTCTGAGTTACTGGTCTAGACTGCAATGTTTCAAGAATCTTTGACATGGTCATAGACAATCTGTCAGCAAAAGCTGCAAACTCCGTTCCTGTCACCTGGACAGCATTCACAGGTGGTACACTCTGGGTCACGTCCAGCAGAGGCCCCGGCTGTGCAAGTTGCACAGGGGCCGAGCACTGCACACAATGGGGGTCAGTGGAACCTGCCGGTAGAGCAGCCCCACATGCGGTACAGGCAGCATATAATGTCTGTGCCTTAGCACCCTTGCGTTTTGCGGACGACATGCTGTTGCCTCCTTGTAATCTAGGAGGGTATATAGCCGAGAATCACCAGCGACCGTACAGTACAAAGTATTTGCAAACACAAAATACTCAGTATACAAACGGCACAAGTGGGGGTGAGCCCTTGAGGGCTGCTTACCGCCCGCTGAACAGCGGGTATGAGGCCGTAGAATCCCGTGTCTGGGTCTCCCCGTCTCCAGCTCAGCGTGCAGGCAGGAATGGCTGCCGGCGTTCAGTGAAGAGGGGCGGACCGTGGGCGTGCCACAAACAAAGTGCGGGAAACTGCGTCCTACTGTGCCTGGTGTGAGGGCTGGAGTATGTAAAAAAGACTCCAGCCCTCAGCGCTGATGCTCTGTACAGCGTCCCGCCCTCCTCCTGACTGGCAGGTGCGGAGGCGGGAACGAACGAACTAGGCCGCAAAAGCCGGGGACTGTAGTAATAAGCGCGGCCGTGATATATGCACGGTCAGCGCGGAAGTCCCCGGCGCACCACAAGTCCCAGCCGCGTCGCAGTCCCAGCGGCCGGCGCGACCGTTCACCCTGAGTCTACCCACTCAGCTAAGCTGAAGTGAGGAAATGGCACAAGCGCAGCAGCGCTATTGTCCCCGGCGCACTGACACACCCAGCAATGCTGCGGTGTGCGCGCGTATGCACGGGGACACAGAGTACCTTGACGGAGCAGGGCCATGTCCCTGACGATACTCAGCTCCATATCCAGCGGCTTCTCCAGGGGCTGTGGATGGAGCACGGTCTCAGTGCCTGGAGACCGGTAAAATCCCACTTCGCCCAGAGCCCTAATGGGGATGGGGAAGGAATCAGCATGTGGGCTCCAGCCTCCGTACCCGCAATGGGTACCTCAACCTTAACAAGCACCACCGACAGAAAGTGGGGTGAGAAGGGAGCATGCTGGGGGCCCTGTATGGGCCCTCTTTTCTTCCATCCGACATAGTCAGCAGCTGCTGCTGACTAAATAGTGGAGCTATGCGTGCGTGTCTGACCTCCTTCGCACAAAGCAAAAACTGAGGGACCCGTGCTCCCACGGGGGGGTGTATAGCCAGAAGGGGAGGGGCCTTACACTTTTAAGTGTAGTACTTTGTGCGGCCTCCGGAGGCAGTATCTATACACCCAATTGTCTGGGTCTCCCAATTAGGAGCGAAAAAGAAAATGAGAACTCTACGGTTGTCAGAAAATGGCGCAAAACGTGGACAAGCTTGTGAATTTTTTTAACCCCTTAGATACAAGTAAACCTATACATGCTTGGTGTCTACAAACTCGCACCGACCTCAGGCATCATAACCACACATCAGTTTTACCATATAGTGAACACCGTGAATAAAACATCCCAAAAACATTTGTGCCATCACACTTTTTTTTTGCAGTTTTTCCACACTTGGAATTTTTTTGCTGTTTTCCAGTACACCATATGGTAAAACTTATGGTTTCATTTAAAAGTACAACTTGTCCCGCAAAGAACAAGCCCTCAATGGCAAGATTGACGGAAAAATAAAAAAGTTACGGCTCTCGGAAGAAGGGGAGCAAAAAACAAACGCAAAAACGGAAAGTGCCCCGGGGCTGAAGGGGTTAATGTTACTTGAGGGTTCACCATATCTATAAAGAAACTATTTTAGTTCAAGCAATTGCAGTGTCATTAAATAAGTTCTGCCTCACCGAGTGGCTTGATCAACAATTGCCCCTTTCCCAGCACGTCTCTTCAATATGGAATCAATTTTAGGGGTTCTGGCGGCAATAATCAACTTTCTCACTTTTCCATTTAGATTTCCAGCATGTCCGCCCAGATTCACACATCCTGCATTTCGCCAGTTTGGCGGATGCGGCGCACGTCAGTACAGTACGATACAGTACAGTGGCAGCACCGCAACTTCCGGGTCACAGGACAGCATGTGACCGGCATTTGTCGCGCTGCCACTGAACTGTATTACACTGTACTGGAGTGCGCTGCATCTGCCGAAAAGCCGGATGTGTGAAACCGGGGTCCCTCTTGCAGACTCGCTCTTATTGCCAGCTGCAGCGTGTGCACAACAGCGCATGTGATGAATATAAAAGTGTTTTGAAGCAGCTTCAACAAGATCTAATCCTAAAGTATCATTTTGCTGTCCTTCTGTTGTAATATCGGTTTGTTCCTCAGTTACATGAACAGCGCTGTGGCTCCATCTCACACATACTGAATCCTAAATTTTCTTCTAGCTGTTGTTCATTATTCTCATTTATCAGTGTAATTGTACTTATGTTTGAAGCATTGTTCGTTACAATAGCAAGAACCTGGGGGGGTTTTTGAGTTTCTAATCTTGCAGAACTTTTTCCCCTAAGGCCTGGAGAAACTGGCTGGTGTGATGAGCTTTAGTATCTTTTACTGCCAGTGACCTGGTAACAATTTCTTTCTTGTTACAAACATATCGAACATTGATGGCAAAATAATTCAGTGAAATGCAGTGACTCTGGCATCATAAATAAATACAGTATGACCGAATTGAGTTCAAATTGTAAACGGAAAAAACCTCAAATTCCAATTAAAATAATTATCTTTCTTGGTAAATATTAAAAAGATGAAAAAAACACCCAGTGATTTTGCACACACAAGGGCACATGAGAGAAGGAGCTATAATATATGGGATCCCTATAGCATCCCTATGGGACCTTGCTCCTACCTGCCAACGGAGGGTGTGACACCGTAACTTTTTTACGATGACTCCCCCTGGTGGATCTCATTGATCCACTTTTGGGGGAGATTCATCGATGACATTTTTATTATTTGGTCAGGAAGTAAAATGGACTTCCATCGGTTCATTAATGAGAAACAGCAATGAATTTGGTCTGGCATTTACGAGCGAAATTAGTGAATCCTCACTTTCCTTTCTAGATATCTCTTTTGCCGTCGATGTTGGTGGGCATCTCTCCTCCAGGACACACAGGAAACCCACCTCAACAAACAATCTCTTGAGGTGGGACAGTTTCCACCCAACCCCCCTTAAACATGGCATTCCAAAAGGGCAGTATCTCCGCATGAGGAGAAACTGCTCTAATAAAAACGATTTTCTGGATCAGTCAAGAGACTTACGAGATCGTTTTAGAAATGGTGACTATCCTGATGAGGTCTTACGGGGAGCTTTTAATCATGCCCTCGGCAGTGATAGGGAATCCCTTCTCCAGCCAAGGGCTAGAGGAAGAGGTGAGGATATCATTAGAGTCATAGGCACCTTTGATTGCCAGTCTGAAAGGATCTACGGTATACTTCGGAAACACTGGGGGATCCTCCTGGCAGATCCTGACATTTGTGAGAGTATAGCCCCTCACCCGCCTATTACATATAGACTAGGGGGCTCACTCAGGGATCAATTGGTCCACAGTCATTATCAGAGACCTACCCCCCCGGCACCTGGCTTGACAGAAGACCCTTAGGGTGCTTCTGATGTGGAGATTGCAAGTACTGTAATTGGATTATGCCTTCAAAAAGTTTTTTTAGTGCAAGCACAGGTAAAAAATATCCTATAAAAGATTTTTCGAACTGTAAGACCAGTGGGGTGGTATATATGGCTACGTGTAAATGCCCATTAAATGATGTGGGTAAGACCACAAGAGAATTGCGCAGACGTGTCGGTGAACATCTGGGGGACATCAAACACAAAAGGGATACACCCCTGGCCCGACACGTCTGGGAATTCCACCAGGGTGACAAAAAAAAAAATCAATCTCCTTTGTCATTTTGGAGGTAATCAGGCCTGGCCCTAGGGGGGGTGACTTGGTTAAAAAGATCCTACAAAGGGAATGCCGCTGGATTTATTACCTCAAAACACAAGCTCCACTGGGCCTGAATGATAGATTGACATATTCTCCATTTCTCTAAAGGCCTCTAATCTTCCCTCATTTACAATATGGTTCAGTTAATATTGAGGTGTCCAATTAGTCAAAGAGACAAAATAACAAATAACAAACACAAAAAATAAACTAATTGATACGATCCTTTTGAGACCCTTCCGTCATTGCCCTGAGATTGGGGATATACGGTTCATAAACACCTTTATTTTTAGGTTGTAGTGTTCTTGGTAATGTTACTCTGTCTCTTAAATTAACCTATGTATCTGACCCTTCACCATGAGGATTATAAACATGGTTTGGTCAGCATAGGGTTAATCCTGAATATAGGTTCAGTAGTGTGACCACTGCATAGTGGCTGCCTTTATTTTACATATAAACTGCTTTTGGCATTCTAATGATGGATTGGATTAAGGGTCCGTATATGTAGGCCCTTATAGAAAATCCTCTGGTTATGCAGCCTGGGTATATATGTATACAGATGGTGTATGGATGCCTACAAAGGGACGTTTTTTTCATTTGGTGCCAGCCTAAAATCTTAACCAAAACCTTAAATCGTGACTCTACACCAGCTTTCCTGTGTTCCCATGACGATGGGGGCGTATCATATGGACGGCATTGCATGGCACTATATCCACGCCCCCTCATGGTCGCGCTCTTGGCGTGCGCGCTGCCGTATCTGGGATCTTTGTGCCTGAATGCGAGCGCGCATGCGTTGTTAAGTCTTTGTAAATCTGACGTGCAAGATGGGCGTCACATCTCCGGGGGCGGTGCAATCTTACTAGGTAGCGTATCCATAGTTACGGAAGTTTAGGTAGGCGGAACCACTGCTGTATCCGGTTACCGCCGTTTGATGTGCAGGCTGTCATCACCACCCAGCTAATATATGTGCACGCAGGCGCAGTAATGAACTGAGGACCTCTAGTGTCCATTTTCAATATGACATGCGCAGTTGATTTTTAGAGACAGAGTAGCCAATGAATTTGATTGGTTGCCCGTTCCATGTGACTTTGATTGGCGCCGGTTTTTAAACCCGGACGTCCTGTGATCCGGGCACACAGCCATGGATTACTCCTCCATCTACATTTGGTATCTATGATCTTAAAGCCTCCTGATGATCCTTGTATCCTGGAAAGGGGAAACGCGTCGAGGCGATGTAGAGCATTCATTTGAAGGGAAGTAATTGTTATTAATTATTTTTCCTGGGTGTATTTTTCACCTTTACATGTTTTGCTCTCTACATGTTTATCTGATTGCCCTCAAACACTGCATTGTATGCATGCACTTTGCCTAAATCAAGGCTGTGCAGTGTCTATTGGGCAGTCTTGTTTTGTGATATGGTTTTCCATGTGTGATGGCCATGACATATCAGGCCAAAGGGAGAGAAAAAAAATAACCGCCTGATGAAATAGCACATATTGTATTCAGTTGTGATTCTCTTTCTGTCCTGCACAGCTTTCTAATAAGATTTTTTTTTTGGGGGGGGCCTGTTTTGTAATATACATTCAGACTCATTGATACTCTGTATGTCTGATTACTATGGGCTGGCCATCAACAGTGTAATTAATATCTTAATTCACTATTTATCTAGGGCACAGTGAGGGATAGCCGACGTGGAACGGGGGCGCCCAAAAAAGTTACGGTGTCACACCCTCCGTTGGCAGTTAGGAGCAAGGTCCCATAGGGATGCTATAGGGATCCCATATATTATAGCTCCTTCTCTCATGTGCCCTTGTGTGTGCAAAATCACTGGGTGACTGGCATCCCAGCAAAGGCAATGGGTTTCAAGATAGGACATTCAGACACATCGTTTTGTGAGGATCCTCACAAAAAATGAGCATGTCAGTTTGTGTGGCCTTTTTCTAATCTGCTTTTGCTATTGAAAGCATTATTTATGAGCTCAAAAACCTTTCAGGTGATGTGGTTTTTTAAAACGCTGATCTGATTTTGCAGCTGACAAACGTATCCTCAAAAAAACGCTGTGTGTGAATGTAGCCTTAGATCAGGAATAGAACAGACATTTATAGGACATTTCATAACTTTCCCAAATTCCTATGAAAAAATATTCCGCACATTCTTCATTGCACTACTGTCCCCAATTCATTATATATTTTAGGAGTCGGAGTCGGTGCATTTTATACCGACTCCACCAAAATGAGCTCCGATTCCAACTCCACAGCACTGGAAAAAACCTCAACAATATCCAACATGCTAATAAATCTAAGTCCCCATAAGGCTCCTTTCACATTGCGTTTTACCTTACGTTCACAGGTCCCGTCGGGGCATCCGTCCAAACCGCCCCTCCCCCACTCTGCCAAGCGTGTGCCGGATGCATGCGCCGGCAGGGCCATTCACTGTAATTGAGTACATTATGTTAGAATGTGCTCTGTTTTGTGCCATTTTTGCACATATACGTTTTCTGTAGACTGACACCCGAACGTAGTTGACTACCATGGAGCAAAGTCCCCGTCGCTCATTCTATCCTGCGCGCATTGCGGCAGGCTTCTCTTCCGGTTGTTCAATAGCCGGCTTCAGGCGTGCAGTGCGTTTCTGAAACTGACAAGGAGAACCCGGAAGAGAAGCCTGCTGCAATAGTAAGTGTAAACGCACGCAGGATAGGACTTCGCTCCATGGTATCACGCCCACAGGGGCGTGATACCATGAAAATATGCAGACGTCCATAGGGCAAGGCGCTGCCCCTGTGACCATATTCCCTGCTATTTACATACGAAATATGAAGGTAATAAAACGTTTATTACTTTCATATTATACAATTTTATAACACAGGGATGGGTAGAGAGGTGTAATTAGGGCACACATGCGTCTACTGATAGGTCAGAACGCATATTCTAGGTGACAGGTTCCCTTTAAACTGAAGATAATAGACCAAAGGGAGGAGGATCTAGGTTTTCCATGTCCCTGGAACAGTCGAACAAATGTTATGTAGCCCTCCCCCGGGTAGTAACCAGGTCTCCCTCTCTGAGACTTCCATAAAACTTTTTCATAGATCATATTATGTTCCAACAACCTTTAAAGGGAACCAAACATCAGGATTTTGGTATATAAGGTAAAGCTAGTGCAGTGCTGGCACTATCAGGCACAGGCTGTACATACCATTAGTGGGCAGCTCGCATGTTTAGGCTGTGAAATCCAAGTTTATGAAGTTTGAAAATTCATCCACTTTTTGACTGACATTTGCACTTCTCCAGATCATATCCGGGCGGGTTATGCACATGCTTCAAGCCCCAACTTTCCACCCCCTGTTCCTCCCTCTGTCTGGCTGTATGCAAATTTCTCTATTCAGTAACACGGCGTCGGAGTTGGCGCATGCTGCGCATAGCGCTCATCTCCGGCTCCATGTTTTTGAAGCCCGCATTACCCAGGTTTGTGCCTAAGAGGGCGGCGCATGCACCCTCGCTTTTTTCAGATCTCGTTGTGACCGCGGGAGCGCGCGCGGTCACAACCGGACTGGAGAACAGCTGATCTTACCCTGATTAGCTGCAGCTACGATATCGTGTGCATAACCCACCCGAATATTACCTGGAGAAGTGCAACTGTCAATCAAAAACATGATGAATTTTTTAACTTCATGAACTTGGATTTCACACTCTAAACATCCGAACTGCCCACTAATGGTATGTAAATAATCTTTACCTTATATATGAAAATCCTAATGTTTGGCTCCCTTTAATGCAATTTACCCTCAGACTTCTGACAGCTGCTTTCGTGGCTGTGGCCAGAAAGGGAATATGGCTCACATCTGGTAGAACTGCCCAAGAGTCTCCAATCTATGGAGGAAGTAGGATCCATTATTAACATGTTCTGTGACAGTCAAAATATAACTTCCCTGGAGGTCCTGCTTTTCAATAATAGACCAACCAGGACAAATAACCATTGTCATAGATTAATTAGCTTCATCACTTTAGCCACCAAGATTTACAGTCATATGAAAAAGTTTGGGCACCCCTATTAACGTTAACCTTTTTTCTGCATCACAGTTTGGGTTTTTGCAACAGCTATTTCAGTTTCATATATCTAATAACTGATGGACTCAGTAATATTTCTGGATTGAAATGAGGTTTATTGTACTAACAGAAAATGCGCAATCCGCATTTAAACAAAATTTGACCGGTGCAAAAGTATGGGCACCCTTATCAATTTCTTGATTTGAACACTCCTAACTACATTTTACTGACTTATTAAAGCACTAAATTGGTTTTGTAACCTCATTGAGCTTTGAACTTCATAGGCAGGTGTATCCAATCATGAGAAAAGGTATTTAAGGTGGCCACTTGCAAGTTGTTCTATTTGAATCTCCTATGAAGAGTGGCATCATGGGCTCCTCAAAACAACTCTCAAATGATCTGAAAACAAAGATAATTCAACATAGTTGTTCAGGGGAAGGATACAAAAAGTTGTCTCAGAGATTTAAACTGTCAGTTTCCACTGTGAGGAGCATAGTAAGGAAATGGAAGAACACAGGTACAGTTCTGTTAAGCCCAGAAGTGGCAGGCCAAGAAAAATATCAGAAAGGCAGAGAAGAAGAATGGTGAACAGTCAAGGACAATCCACAGACCACCTCCAAAGACCTGCAGCTTCATCTTGCTGCAGATGGTGTCAATGTGCATCGGTCAACAATACAGCGCACTTTGCACAAGGAGAAGCTGTATGGGAGAGTGATGCGAAAGAAGCCGTTTCTACAGGCACGCCACAAGCAGAGTCGCCTGAGGTATGCAAAAGCACATTTGGACAAGCCAGTTACATTTTGGAAGAAGGTCCTGTCGACTGATGAAGCAAAGATTGAGTTGTTTGGTCATACAAAAAGGCGTTATGCATGGAGGCAAAAAAACACGGCATTCCAAGAAAAGCACTTGCTACCCACAGTAAAATTTGGTGGAGGTTCCATCATGCTTTGGGGCGGTGTGGCCAATGCCGGCACCGGGAGTCTTGTTAAAGTTGAGGGTCGCATGGATTCAACTCAGTATCAGCAGATTCTTGACAATAATGTGCAAGAATCAGTGACGAAGTTGAAGGGGATTGATATTTCAGCAAGACAATGATCCAAAACACCGCTCCAAATCTACTCAGGCATTCATGCAGAGGAACAATTACAATGTTCTGGAATGGCCATCCCAGTTCCCAGACCTGAATATCATTGAAAATCTGTGGGATGATTTGAAGCGTGCTGTCCATGCTCGGCGACCATCAAACTTAACTGAACTGGAATTGTTTTGTAAACCGGAATGGTCAAATATACCTTCATCCAGGAACGCATTAAAAGCTACAGGAAGCGACTAGAGGCTATTATTTATGCAAAAGGAGGATCTACAAAATATTAATTTCACTTTTATGTTGAGGTGCCCATACTTTTGCTCCGGTCAAATTTTGTGTAAATGTGGATTGCACATTTTCTGTTAATACAATAAACCTCCTTTCAATCCAGAAATATTACTCAGTTCATCAGTTACTAGATATATGAAACTGAAATAGCTGTTGCAAAAACACAAATTGTTATGAAGAAAAAAGGTTAACATTAATAGGGGTGCCCAAACTTTTTCATATGATTGTATATTGCCGGTCAATGGAAGTCCTCCACTCTTTCTATCTCCGCAATCATACAAAAAGTCCATAACATTATGTTATTTGAAAAAATAGAGGCAATCAGAGCAGACACAGTGGAGTTGTTTCATAAGGTCTGGGATCCTTGGGTACAGTTACAAGTGCCTTCTTCTGTCTGATACCATCTCTATATCCCTTTGACATGTAGTGATCCACAGTAGATCTATTAAACACAATATATGGGACAGATTCCCCGACAAGGCGAGGTGATAATTGTGACACCAGTTTCTTTTAAGTTACCGTATTTTTCGGACTATAAGACACACCGGACCATAAAATACAAAAAGACAGTTTGCACTCTGATAATGCTAAAGTATAGAAACCATGAATGTGTGAACATGGACCTGCATTACTGCTAAGGAAAATTTGAGAAAAATTAGATATTTAGCATATATAAATGGCCATTTGTGTATCTACCCAGTTGCCCCTTAAAGGCATTTCTTGTAACTGGGTCCCTAACGCTATGCTGAAGCCTCTCTCTAGGTTAAAAACCTCCTGTGTATGGACACATATGTGTATGTAGGAACCTGCTATATAGGATAAGATTACCTGTGGCGACTGGGGGAAGGGTGCACGGTCAGAAGGTATGACCCTCTTCATATAGACAAAAAAGACTGACTGCACTTAACCTAGAGAGAGGCTTCAGCATAGCGTTAGGGACCCAGTTACGAGATATGCCGTGAAGGGGCTTTTTGTATTTTATGTCATGTTCAGTTCTGCACCTGTTCACACGTCAGGTCGAGGCGTGCAGTCTTTTTTTGTCTACACCGGACCATAAGACGCATCCTGGTTTTAGAGGAGGAAAATAAAATTTTAAGCAAAAAATGTGGTCATGACACACTGTTATGGGGCGAGGATTTGCTGCTGACACTTATGGGGGGGTAATGTCCCCAAATTCTCTACTAAGGTACCTCATCCTGGTAATGATCCTCCTGCCTTGTATATATAGTATATGTCCCTCATCCTGGTATAGCCCACATCCTGCTATATACAGTCATCCTGGCATATGGCCCCATCCTGCTATATACCCCCATCCTGCTCATAATATACCCCCATCCTGGGGTATGGCCGCATCCTGTGGCACATAAACAAAATAAACGTTCATACTCACCTTACCTCACTCCCTGCAGCATCGCTCCTCCTCTCTGTGCCAGCAGCAGCGCCACTGACCTGTGTGGAACCGCCACGATCCCTGCAGCACCGCGATGTCCTCCTGTCTGTGCCGACCGCGGCTGCGTGTGGACACAAGCGCACAGAGATGACGTCTTCGCTGTGTGCACCACTAGTCTCCACAGAGCCGCTGCCGGCAGACAGGAGGATATCGCGGTGCTGCAGGGATCGTGACCGGTGAGTATACTGATTCACTGCACCCTGCGCTGATGATGATGTGCGGGGGGCAGTGAATACAGCCGCACATGATCACTGCAGGCTGTGGTTGCCAGGGGTGATCACGCGGGTCGGCTGCTTATGCCCCGCCCATCATCCCGCCCACGTCAGCATCGGCGTCAGCGCTGAGAGATGATGGACGTGCATATTAAATGAGCGGGCCCACGTGGTCACGGCAGGCGCTGCTACAGCCTGCTCCTGCCTCTGATGACCCGCTTCACCGCAGCACCCTCATTCCCTGCAGCCCTACATTCAGACTGTAAGACACACCCCCCACTTTCCCCCAACATTTGGGGGGAAAAAAGTGCGTCTTATTAGTCTGAAAAATATGGTAATTGTAATTTGTTATAAGTTCGTTTTCTTTATTCTATGCTCCGGAGATTAAATATCTCCATTAACTTTTATTGTCAGTAAATGCGCGGTTTCGAGGAGTATGCAGTCTAATAAGTGCTTATATAGCCTCACGATGTATGAGTTACAAGTTATTTGTCATAATTTGCTACTTATGGGCCACATCTCCTGTATCTTTTTTTTTTATATATTTTTTATATGCAATATTGTAAATTGTTTTTATACCCTCTGAATCTCTTAATAAACACCGTTGAAACTAAAAAAATGGCTGCAATGAAACAAAGACTGAAAAATTTAAAGGGATCTGAATACTTTCCGAACCCACTGTAAATGGAGTAAAGTAATTAAATATCCTACCAGATTTACTTCCTTACAGGGGACCTTTTACAAGTTAACGTTAACCCATTAGTTCCCGGGGCAAATTTTCCTCCTTTGTGTAATTCCACAATAGTTTTGTTTTTTATTTACCACGTATTTAAATGATGGAAAAAAAAAATCTGAAATGTCAAAAAAAAAAAAAAAAAAAATTGCGCTTTTGTCGCCATTTTCCAAGACCTGTAGTGCTTTCAATTTTCAGGATCTGGGTCTTGGTGATATTTTTTTTTTTTTTTGCACCGATGTTTTTAATTATACCATTTTTGGATAGATGTGATGTTTTGATTGCAATGTTGCGGTGACCCCAAAAATTTTGGAGTTTTTTTATTTTCTTTCCGTTACACTGTTTATCGATCGGATTACCATATTTTTCGGACTATAAGACGCACCGGACCGTAAGACGCACCCTGGTTTTAGAGGAAGAAAATAGGAAAATAAAATTTTAAGCAAAAAATATTGTCATGACACACTTATGTGGCAAGGATCTGCTGCTGACACTTATGGGGGTAATGTCCCCAAATTCTCTACTAAGGTACGCTATCCTGGTAATGATTCTCATGCCTTGTATATATGTAGCTCATCCTGGTCTAGCCCCCATCCTGATAAATACCCCCATCCTATTAAATACCCCCATCCTAGTATATGGCCTGCATCCTGTGGCACACATAAAAACAAATGTTTATACTCCCCTTTCCTCACTCCATGCAGCATCGCTCGTCTTCCTGTCAGTGCCAGCAGCAGCGCCGCTGACCTGTGTGGAGCCGTGCGCACCGCTCTCCACACACATCAGCGAGCAGGCAGACAAGAGGACATTGCGATGCTGCAGGGAACGGGAACGGTGAGTATACTTATTCACTTACCCCACGCTGATGATGATGCACAGGGAGCAGTGAATAAAGTCAAACATGATCACTTCAGGCTGTAGTTGCCAGGGTTGATCACGCAGGTTGGCTGTTAATTGTGCGCACATCCCCTGCCCATCATCCTGCCCACCTGTCAGCGCTGGCTTCAGCGCTGAGAGATGATGGGCGGGAGGATGCATGCATATGAAATGAGCGGGCCCACGTGGTCACGGTAGGCGTTGCTACAGCCTGCTCATGCTCATGTTTGGATTCTTTTTTTTGCCACTATGCAGTTTACCGATTAGATTAACTGATTTTATATTTTGATAGATTGGGCATTTCTGAACATGGCGATACAAAGTGTGTATTTTTTTTTTTTTTAACCCTTTAATTTTCCATTGCGGTGATTTGAACTTTAAGGGTAAGTTCACACAGTGCGTTTTTGCGCAGTTTTCGGGTGCGTTTTTGCTCAGAAAACTGCATGACTTTGCTTCCCCAGCAAAGTCTATGAGTTTTCATTTTTGCTGTCTGCACACAGCGTTTTTTTTCAGCTGCGTTTTTGTGGTGCCACAAAAACGCAGCATGTCAATTATTCCCGCGTTTTTCACTGCGCTTTTCATCCATTGAGTGCAATGGGATGTTGAAAGACGCAATGAGAAACGCAAATTGTTATTATAGCTGCGTTTTGGTGCGTTTCTAAGACCAAAAGCGCAGCTATAAACGCAGGAGGTGGGTAGTAAAGTGACATGTACAGGAAGAGGATTCCTTCTGTCAGTAAATACAGAAGCGTGAATCCTCCCAGTACCGTCACCACTGCTTCCACCTCCCGTCCTGTGCATGTATGCTGCCGTGCGGCGTCATGTACGGGCGGGAGGTGGAAGCGGCTGCTAAATCAAAAGTGAACAGTAGAAAAAAAAAAAAATCATACTCACCTGTCTGCAGGGTCCCGGTGCCATGTCCGCTCCCGGTACCGCCGCTCCGGGTGTGTGCAGTCTCCCCGGGTACGTATGCCTGCAGGATGCAGGACCTGGTGATGGATCACCTGATGCAGTCACCTGACGCATCAGCTGATCGTAAGTCTTGGGCTGACGCCAGCGGCCGGCCGGTTTACCTATCAGCGGATGCGTCAGGAGACTTCATCCCTGATTACCGGCAGCTGCTGCAGCGATCGGACAGGATCAGACTCCCGCCCCATCGCTCCAGGAGCTGCCGGTAATCAGCACATAAGTGAGTATTTTTTTTTTTTTTGCACCGATGCATCTGCTGATTGTATAAACGGCTTTTATACAATCAGCTGATGTGTTATGCGATTCAGGCACTTGATCCTGACACATCATCTGATCGCTTTGCCTTCCAGCAAACCGATCAGATGATATTGGATCCGGATTGGACGGCGCGGGATCCTTGACCCAGGATTACTGCGGAGGGGGTTGCTTTATTTCAATAAAGATGGGAGTCACTAATTGTGTTGTGTTTTATTTCTAATAAAAATATTTTTCTGTGTTGTGGTTTTTTTATCTTTACTAGAAATTCATGGTGGCCATGTCTAATATTGGCGTGACACCATGAATTTTGGGCTGATAATATACAGCTAGCCCTAACCCCATTATTACTCAGTGAGCCACCCGGCATCAGGGCAGCTGGAAGAGTTGGATACAGCGCCAGAAGATGGCGCTTCTATGAAAGCGCCATTTTCTGGGGTGGCTGCGGACTGCAATTCGCAGGCGGGGTGCCCAGAAAGCATGGGCACCCTGCACTGTGGATTCCAATCCCCAGCTGCCTAGTTGTACCCGGCTGGACACAAAAATTAGGCGAAGCTCACGTCATTTTTTTTTTTTTTTTTTTTATTATTTCATGAAATTCATGAAATAATTAAAAAAAAAAAGGCTTCTCTATATTTTTGGTTCCCAGCCGGGTACAAATAGGCAGCTGGGGGTTGGGGGCATCCCGTACCTGCCTGCTGTACCCGGCTAGCATACAAAAATATGGCGAAGCCCACGTCATTTTTTTTGTTTGGGGGGGCAAAGAAATCCTGCATACAGTCCTGGAAGCAGGATGCTGAGTCTTGTAATTCGACAGCTGCTGTCTGCTCTCCTGCATACACTATTGGATGGAGGATGCTGAGCCTTGTAGGTCTGCTCCCCCTGATTCTCCCTCCAGCATACAGTCCTGGATGGAGCATGCTGAGCCTTGTAGTTCTGCAGCTGCTGTCTGCTCTCCTGCATACACTATTGGATGGAGGATGCTGAGCCTTGTAGTTCTGCAGCTGTCTGCTCTCCTGCATACACTAGTGGAGAATGAAGAACATATTGAAAAAGGAAATGACATCAGACCTTTTTTTCTTTGTTCACTGACAAAAAACGCATAAAGATGCAGTGAGCAAAAACGCAGCAAAACGCAGCAAAAAAACGCAACAAATCGCGGCAAAAACGCGTGCGTTTTTGGCCGCGTTTTTTTGACGCGAGTGCGGTTTTTGCCGCAAAAAACGCACACAAACGCAGCGTCAAAAAAACGCAGTGTGTGAACCTAGCCTTAGGGTTTTTTATTTTTTTTTTTTATTTTTTTTTATCTGATTAGTCCCCCTAGGGGACTATAAGGATCAGCAGTCTGATCGCTCTATAATTTTCCCAATCAGAGCTGCACAGCTCATATCGGAGCAGAGATGCTTGTCTTCTGTTACAGCTGCTGCTCTGTCGGCTGTAGCAGGAACTACGTCATGATAGTGACAGGAGTAATCACATTACCCTGAACTACCATCAGCTCCCAGTGATCACGTCATGGGGCCTCTAATGCCGGCAGGGAAAGGCGCGTTCCCCACTGCGGGCATTTAAATCATGCTGTCACATTTTGACAGCGAGATCTAAGAGGTTAACAGGCGTGGGTGGATTGCGGATCCATCTGCACCTGCGAGGCACACGTCTGCTGTACAAATCAGGATCTCTGCTGGCTCACCACAGCGGCCGGCGGTGATCACCCCTTCATGATGTAGGACATATTGGTACATCCTTGGTCGTGAAGTGGTTAAACAAAAAAAAAAAAAACACAGCCAACCCTGCTTTTCCTAGCTTTTTTTTTTTCTTACTGCCATGAGCAAGTTTTGCTGCAGAAAAAAAACAGCAAAAAAAGCAAAGTGTGAACATAGACTATAGTCATTAGGCCATTTTCACACGTTGAGTGTTTGGTGTTTTTTTTACCTCATTATTTGTAAGCCTAAATCAGGATAGAAAAAAGTGCAGAAGTGGAGTCCGTGTTTCTATTATACATTTCCTTAGGTGGTTCCAATCCCGATTTTGCCTTACAGATACTGAAGTAAAAAAAAAAACTCACCAAATACTCAGCGTGTGCACACATACAGTATTTGGGGGACTATTTTACCTCAGTATCTGTAAGGCCACGTGCGTGTATTCAGTATTTGGAGAGTTTTTACCTCAGTATCTGTAAGGCCATGTGCACAAGTTTATTATTTGGTGAGGGTTTTACCTCAGTATCTGTAAGGCTGGTTTCAGACACCCATGTTTTAGGTACGTGTGACATCCGTTTTTAACACAGATGTCACACGTACCCATGTTATCCTATTGTTTACTCACACGGCCGTGTTTTCACACGGACTGTGTGGCCCCGCTATTTCACACTGAGATGTGTCTGTTTTTTCTCCAGCAGCACGGGTGTCACACAGACCGCAGACTGATGTGATCTGTGTGACATGGACCAGAGAAAACACGGGTTTTTAAATAAAAAAGATTTTCCCTATTTACCTGTATCCAGCGATGCTGTCTCAGTCTCTGCTGCCTCCCGCTCCTGACCCCCGCTCATTATTTTCATTGATTATTCACCGCAGTGAGCAGGGGCATCCCACATTCAGTATTTGGTGAGTTTTTACCTTGGTATCTGTAAGGCCACGTGCACACATTCAGTATTTGGTGAGTTTTTACCTCAGTATCTGTAAGGCCACGTGCACACGCTCAGTATTTGGTGAGTTTTTACCTCAGTATCTGTAAGGCCACGTGCACACATTCAGTATTTGGTGAGTTTTTACCTCAGTATCTGTAAGGCCACATGCACACAGTCAGTATTTGGGGAGTTTTTACCTCAGTATCTGTAAGGCCACATGCACACATTCAGTATTTGGTGAGTTTTTACCTCAGTATCTGTAAGGCCACGTGCACACGCTCAGTATTTGGTGAGTTTTTACCTCAGTATCTTTAAGGCCACGTGCACACATTCAGTATTTGGTGAGTTTTTACCTCGGTATCTGTAAGGCCACGTGCACACATTCAGTATTTGAAGAGTTTTTACCTCAGTATCTGTAAGGCCACGTGCACACATTCAGTATTTAGTGAGTTTTTACCTCAGTATCTGTAAGGCCACGTGCACACGCTCAGTATTTGGTGAGGGTTTTACCTCAGTATCTGTAAGGCCACGTGCACACATTCAGTATTTAGTGTTTACCTCAGTATCTGTAAGGCCACGTGCACACATTCAGTATTTGAAGAGTTGTTACCTCGGTATCTGTAAGGCCACGTGCACACATTCAGTATTTGGTGAGTTTTTACCTCAGTATCTGTAAGGTCACGTGCACACGCTCAGTATTTGGTGAGGGTTTTACCTCAGTATCTGTAAGGCCATGTGCACACATTCAGTATTTAGCTCAGTATATGTAAGACCACGTGCACACATTCAGTATTTAGTGTTTAGCTCAGTATCTGTAAGACCACGTGCACACATTCAGTATTTAGTGTTTAGCTCAGTATCTGTAAGACCACGTGCACACATTCAGTATTTAGTGTTTAGCTCAGTATCTGTAAGGTCACGTGCACACATTCAGTATTTGGGGTTTACCTCAGTATCTGTAAGGCCACGTGCACACATTCAGTATTTAGCTCAGTATATGTAAGACCACGTGCACACATTCAGTATTTAGTGTTTAGCTCAGTATCTGTAAGACCACGTGCACACATTCAGTATTTAGTGTTTAGCTCAGTATCTGTAAGACCACGTGCACACATTCAGTATTTAGTGTTTAGCTCAGTATCTGTAAGGTCACGTGCACACATTCAGTATTTGGGGTTTACCTCAGTATCTGTAAGGCCACGTGCACACATTCAGTATTTGGTGAGTTTTTATCTCAGTATCTGTAAGACCACGTGCACACATTCAGTATTTAGTGTTTAGCTCAGTATCTGTAAGACCACGTGCACACATTCAGTATTTAGTGTTTAGCTGAGTATCTGTAAGACCACGTGCACACATTCAGTATTTAGTGTTTAGCTCAGTATCTGTAAGACCACGTGCACACATTCAGTATTTAGTGTTTAGCTCAGTATCTGTAAGACCACGTGCACACATTCAGTATTTAGTGTTTAGCTCAGTATCTGTAAGACCACGTGCACACATTCAGTATTTAGTGTTTAGCTCAGTATCTGTAAGACCACGTGCACACATTCAGTATTTAGTGTTTAGCTCAGTATCTGTAGGACCACGTGCACACATTCAGTATTTAGTGTTTAGCTGAGTATCTGTAAGACCACGTGCACACATTCAGTATTTAGTGTTTAGCTCAGTATCTGTAAGACCACGTGCACACATTCAGTATTTAGTGTTTAGCTCAGTATCTGTAGGACCACGTGCACACATTCAGTATTTAGTGTTTAGCTGAGTATCTGTAAGACCACGTGCACACATTCAGTATTTAGTGTTTAGCTCAGTATCTGTAAGACCACGTGCACACATTCAGTATTTGGTGAGTTTTTATCTCAGTATCTGTAAGACCACGTGCACACATTCAGTATTTAGTGTTTAGCTCAGTATCTGTAAGACCACGTGCACACATTCAGTATTTAGTGTTTAGCTCAGTATCTGTAAGACCACGTGCACACATTCAGTATTTGGTGAGTTTTTATCTCAGTATCTGTAGCAGCCAAAACCAGGAGTGGAACAACCAGGGGTAGAAACACGGGCACCGCTTCTGATTTTTTTTTCACCCACTCCTGGTTTCTGCTACAAATATTGAGGTGAAAACCTCAGCTACTGAACGTGTGCACAGGGCCTAATGACGATCACGGGTGTAATATAAGCTCTACATTACGGTAGTGAGGAACGGCCGGGACCGGAGAACTCACCGTCTCTCCTCTCAGGTGCTGCGTCACTCCCACCCCCAGCGGTCTGTGCGCCGAAAGTGACGTCACAGCAAGCCCCAGCGGGCTAAGCGCGGGAGCGGAGGCAGCACCTAAAAGCGGGAGAACGCGCGATACATCAGTAGCCAATCAGCGGAGGTGCAGCCACAGTCCTGTAGGTGCCGTAAAGTCGGTCCGAGGTAACTTGGCGCCATTTTCTTTTTTTTCCTAAGTAGCGTAGCGATTACTGTATGTAAAGGAAATGGCCGCTGGCGTGACAGGACCGGAGGGGAAATACTCGGTGTGGTTAATAGAAAGTATTTACTCATTAGGAAATTTGCTTTCAATTTTTAAACAATAGAACAGATTTTTAGGTCAGATCCCCAGTGATGGCGGTGTAGGGTTCATCACAGCCCAAAAGGAGCAAAATAATATTGCTCCAAGTAGTGACGTCACAGATGGGTGTGCGGAGCAGTGACGTCACAGATGGGTGTGCAGAGCAGTGACGTCACAGATGGGTGTGCAGAGCAGTGACGTCACAGATGGGGGTGCAGAGCAGTGACGTCACAGATGGGTGTGCGGAGCAGTGACGTCACAGATGGGTGTGCGGAGCAGTGATGTCACAGATGGGTGTGCAGAGCAGTGATGTCACAGATGGGTGTGCAGAGCAGTGACGTCACAGATGGGTGTGCAGAGCAGTGACGTCACAGATGGGTGTGCAGAGCAGTGATGTCACAGATGGGTGTGCGGAGCAGTGATGTCACAGATGGGTGTGCAGAGCAGTGATGTCACAGATGGGTGTGCAGAGCAGTGACGTCACAGATGGGTGTGCGGAGCAGTGATGTCACAGATGGGGGTGCAGAGCAGTGATGTCACAGATGGGTGTGCGGAGCAGTGATGTCACAGATGGGGGTGCGGAGCAGTGACGTCACAGATGGGTGTGCGGAGCAGTGATGTCACAGATGGGTGTGCGGAGCAGTGACGTCACAGATGGGTGTGCGGAGCAGTGATGTCACAGATGGGGGTGCAGAGCAGTGATGTCACAGATGGGTGTGCAGAGCAGTGATGTCACAGATGGGTGTGCGGAGCAGTGATGTCACAGATGGGGGTGCGGAGCAGTGATGTCACAGATGGGTGTGCGGAGCAGTGACGTCACAGATGGGTGTGCGGAGCAGTGATGTCACAGATGGGTGTGCGGAGCAGTGATGTCACAGATGGGTGTGCGGAGCAGTGATGTCACAGATGGGGGTGCGGAGCAGTGATGTCACAGATGGGTGTGCGGAGCAGTGATGTCACAGATGGGGTGTGCGGAGCAGTGACGTCACAGATGGGGGTGCGGAGCAGTGACGTCACAGATGGGGGTGCGGAGCAGTGGCGTCACAGATGGGGGTGCGGAGCAGTGATGTCACGGGGGTGCGGAGCAGTGATGTCACAGATGGGGGTGTGGAGCAGTGATGTCACAGATGGGGGTGTGGAGTAGTGATGTCACAGATGGGGGGTGTTTGAGCATTGTGGTCCATAAAGGTACTGAAATTTGGCTACCTGAAAAGGACCTAAATAAATGTCGTCGGGTCCACTTGCTCAACCACTGTTCCGTTCTCTTCTGTGGGACTGACACAGATAGCCCAGCCTTCAGTCTTATACAAATTAATGCAAATAACGTTGGGCCCACCCGTTCTTAGCATCTCTGGGGCTCACATAGGGCAGAATTCCAGCAATCATATACTTATCACTTATCCTGTGGATTTGTGATTGACATATTTAGTAGGAAAATGCCTTTTTATTATTCTTATTATTATTTATTAAGTATTTATTTATAGAGCAACATTGATTCCATGGTGCTGTACATGAGAAGGCGTTACATACAGAATACATATCCAAGTTACAATAGACAGACTGGTGCAGAGGGAAGAGGACCCTGCCCTTGCAAGCTTATATTCTATAGGATTTTGGGGAGGAGACAATAGGTGGGGTGTTGGTTGGGCGGCGGCTCCGCACGGTTGGGAGGCAGTAGCTGTGGTGGTGGTGAGGCAATGGGGTCATTGAAGGTATAGGCATTCCTGAACAGATGAGTTTTCAAGTTCCGTTTGAAGCTTGCAAGTGTAGCAGATAATCGGACGTGGTGAGGCAGCAAATTCCAGAAGACAGGGGCTGCTCGGGGGAAGTCTTGGAGGTGGTTGCATGAGGAGCGAATGAGAGAGGAAGAGAGGAGATCTTGGGAGAACCGGAGATTACGTTTTGGAGTGTAGCAGGAGATTAGTTCAGAGATATACGGAGGAGACAGATTATGGATGGCTTTGTAGGTCATTGTTAGTAGTTTGAATTGGATACCGTGGAACATTGGGAGCCAATGGAGGGATTTGCAGAGGGGAGAAGCGGGGTGGTATTGAGAGAGGTGGATCAGTCGGGCAGCAGAATTAAGGATGGACTGGAGAGGGGCAAGATGGTTAGCAGGGAGGCCACAGGAGGATGTTGCAGTAATCCAGGCGGGAGATTATGAGGGCATGCACTAGCATTTTTGTAGATTGAGGTAAGGATGAATTCTAGAAATGTTTTTGAGTTGAAGACGGCAGGAGGTGGTGAGGGATTGGATGTGTGGTGTGAAGGACAAGGCAGAGTCGAGGATCACGCCAAGGCACCGAACTTTGAATACTGGGGAGAGCATGATGTTATTTATTGTGACAGATAGGTCAGGTAGAGAGTGTAGGTGAGATTGAGGAAATATGATTAGTTCAGTTTTGGCCACATTGAGCTTTAGGAGGAGAAGGAGGATATAGCCTATAGACACTGTGGGATTCTGGACAGCAGAGATGTCGCATTCCGGGCCAGAGAGGTAGACCTGAGTGTCACCGGCATATAGGTGGTACTGGAAGCCATGGGACTTTATGAGTTGTCCCAGCCCGAATGTATATATGGAAAAAAGTAAGGGTCCCAGGACTGAGCCTTGAGGGACACCAACAGAGAGAGGGCGGGATGAAGAGATTGTGTGGGAGTGGGAAACACTAAAAGTGCGATTGGAAAGGTATGAAGAGATCCAAGAGAGGGCAAGATCTTTGAGACCACGTAATCTCCTGTAATAGAAGGGAGTGGTCGACATTGTCAAAGTCTGAGAGCAGCTCTAGAAGTAGGAGTATAGAGAAGTGATTGTTAGCTTTGGCAGTACGTAAGTCGTTTGTGATTTTAGTCAGAGCAGTTTCAGTAGAATGATGTGGACAGAAGGCGGACTGTAGGTTGTCAAAGAGAGAGTTATGGCCCTGTCACACACAGAGATAAATCTGCGGCAGATCTGTGGTTGCAGTGAAATTGTGGACAATCAGTAACAGGTTTGTGGCTGTGTACAAATGGAACAATATGTCAATGATTTCACTGCAACCACAGATCTGCCAAAGATTTATCTCTGTGTGTGACGGGGCCTTTAGATGAGAGGTGGGAGGAAAGTTCAGCATGGAAGTGGTGTTCAAGGAGTTTTGAGGTGAACGGGAGTAGTGATATGGGGAGATAGCTGGTAGTACAGGTTGTATTGAGGGAAGGTTTCTTTAGGATGGGTGTGACTGTTGCGTGTGTAAAGGCAGAAGGGAAGGTTCCAGAGGTTAGAGGTTGAAAAGATTGTTTAAGGCTGGAATAAGGATAGTGGTGAGGTTGGGGAGGAGCTGGGATGGGGTCAAGTGCGCAGGTGGTGAGGTGCGCTTTCGAGAGAAGACGTGCGAGCTCTCCTTCGGTGATGGTGGTGAGGAAGTTGATGGGGGAGGGGCAGTGGTCTGTTATATGAGGGGGTTGTGGATGGAGGTTCAGCAGAAAAGACTTGCCTGGTTTGGTCGATCTTTTCTTTGAAATATGTGGCAAAGTCTTTTGCAGAGATGAGGGAGGTTTGAGGGGGCATGGGTGGGTGAAGGAGGGAGTTGAACATATTGAATAACTGTTTGGGCTGTGTGTTAAAGAGGATTTGAGGTTCTAAAGTAATCCTGTTTAGCAGATGTGAGGGCTGAACGAAATGTGTGAATTGTATTTTTGAATGTGGTGAAATCTTCCTGGGAGTGCGTTTTTCTTCCACCGCCGCTCTGCAGCCCTAGACAGTTGCCAAAGCTTTTTAGTTAGGCTGTTGTGCCAGGGTTGTTTTTCTAATTTGTCTCGCTCTGCCATGCATGAGAGGGGCAACTGAATCAATAGCTGATGTGAGAGTGGTGTTGTAGAAAATGGTGGCACTGTCTGTGTCATGGAGAGAAGATATGGAGGATAGAGGTAGGATAGAGTCAGAGAGGGTGTGCATGTTGAGATGTGCAAGGTTTCTGCGGGGGTCTGCTAGGTGCTGGAAAGGGGGGGTCGGGTGAGGAGGACATGGCTGAAATGGTCAGTAGGTGGTGGCCAGATAGGGGGAGAGGGGAGGTTGTGAAGTCAGAGAGCAGAGGCGGGTGAAGATAAGGTCTAGTGTGTGTCCATCTTTATGGGTGGCAGAGGTGGACCACTGAGACCAAAAGACGAAGTGAGGGACAGGAGTTTGGAGGCTGCCGACTGGCGGGTGTCAGTGGGGATGTTGAAGTCACTCATGATGATAGTGGGGATGTCAGCAGAGAGAAAGTGTAGGAGCCAGGCAGAAAATTGGTCGATGAAGGCAGTGGTAGGGCCCAAGGGTCTGTATAGGATGGCCACTTGAAGGTTGGAGGGTGAATAGATGCGGACAGAGTGCACTTTAAAAGAAGGCAGGATAAGGGAGGATAAAAGGTGGAATTGGGTTAAAGCTGCATTTGTTAGAAAGAAGGAGACCCACTCCTCCACCCTGTCTATTGCCAGGGCGAGGAGTGTGGGTGAAGTCGAGGCCACCATAGCACAGCGCAGCAGGGGAGGCAGTGTCAGAGGGTGTCAGCCACACAGGCCTAGAAAGGATAGATTGCTAGAGATAAAGAGATTTAAGTTTTGAGGGAAAGGATTTGCATGACACTCAATAGGCAGCCATGTGTTTAGTCCTTGACCGGCAGACCAGAGCCCTGCAAGCCACTTCCTACCTGCCGGCGTCCCCAGCGTAATGGCATCGAGTGGCCGGGGATGTCGGCAGGTAGGGGGAGGTCTACAAGTCTCTATTCAGCCGGCTGCAGACTAAAGGGGGCTTTACACGCAACAACATCGCTAACGAGATGTCGCTGGGGTCACGGAATTCGTGACGCACATCCGGCCTCGTTAGCGACGTCGTTGCGTGTGAAACGTACGAACGACCACTAACGATCAAAAATACTCACCATATCGTTGATCGTTGACACGTCGTTCTAATCTCAAATATGGTTGCTGCTGCAGGACGCAGGTTGTCGTTCCTGCGGCAGCACATATCGCTATGTGTGACACCACAGGAACGAGGAACAACATCGTACCTGCGGCCGCTGGCAATGAGGAAGGAAAAAGGTGGACGGGATATTCCGGCCGCTCATCTCCGCCCCTCCGCTTCTATTGGGCGGCCGCTTAGTGACACCGCTGTGACGCCGAACGAACCTCCCCCTTAGAAAGGAGGCGGTTCGCCGGCCACAGCGACGTCGCTGGGCAGGTAAGTGTGTGTGACGGGTCCTAGTGATGTGCGCCACGGGCAGCGATTTGCCCGTGACGCACAACCGAAGGGGGCGGGTGCTTTCACCAGTGACATCGTTAGCGATGTCGCTGTGTGTAAAGTGGCCTTAAGGCTTCATTCAGATGAAAGTTGTTGTTTTGGATCCGAGTTTCATCATTGATCAGTTTTTCACCATCTGTGATTTTTATGTATGGAAAATATATAAATTGTAAAACCTCTTATTTATATTTAGACATGGGAAAATCAGTTTGCAGGACTCCGGTCCATCAGACAGGTCAGTAATCTGTGACCGCCGGACAAAAGGCCTGTGAATCTCCTTATCTCCTGACTTTTCCTTTGATTATCCAGGCTGGTGCTGCATCGTGTGTGCGTCACGCCGTAATGATGATGTTGTGCCAAACTGGCTAATCAAAAGAAGAGTCGGCAGATGAGAAGCTTCACAGGCTCGCGTCCAGCAGTCACAGATTACTGACCTGTGCTGCAAACTAATTGTACTATGTTTAATTACAATATTAATCATGTACATGGAGATGATTTTCATGGACTTGTAGACTTGCATGGGTAATTTTTGATCCATGACATGTCCTTATGATCTTTTTTATTCGGGATACACTGTGCGCAGAAAAACACGGACATGTGAGTTACCTCATAGACTATAACGAGTACATGTTCTATCCATGAAAAGCACAACACGTTTGTGACTCTCAGATGTCTCTGGCCATCAGACCAGGGTTCTGCAAATTTTTTGCTCAACTTTAGTAATAATACATTTTCCCAATTTTAAGATTGGGGCCACTTGGTGATTTTGGCTACAACACAGGTGACATGGCCAGTAGTCAGTCTATGTCGAAGCTATGTGGCAGCATAATGTAGGTGAATGGAGTTGCATTGTGATCTACAAGCAAGTCACAAAAACTCCAACAGCATACAACTTTTTACAATTTCATGACCCAATGTAATAACCCATGCATGTACAGCACCGCCCCATCCCTTGTCTATGGGACTGCTGGAGGTCACCAGGTGCAGACCTCGATTATATCCATTGCTCCCATTGGCATTTCAGATCTGCAAGTTGAAAATAACCCATTGATAATAACCCAAAGGGGTAAAGTTGTGTGTGTGTGTGTGTGTGTGTGTATATATATACATATATATATATATATATATATATATATATATATATATGTGTATGTACACTGTGTGCAGAATTATTAGTCAAATGAGTATTTTGATCACATGATAATTTTCATACATGTTGTCCTACTCCAAGCTGTATATGCTTGAGAGCCAACTACCACTAAAGTAAATCAGGTGATGTGCATCTCTGTAATGAGGAGGGGTGTGGTGTAATGACATCAATACCTTATATAAGGTGTGCTTCATTATTAAGCAACTTCCTTTCCTTTGGCAAAATGGATCAGAAGAGAGATTTGACGGGCTCTGAAAAGTCCAAAATTGTGAGATGTCTTGCAGAGGGATGCAGCAGTCTTGAAATTGTCAAACTTTTGAAGCGTGATCACCGAACAATCTAGCGGTTCATGGCAAATAGCCAACAGGATCACACGAAGCGTGTTGGGAAAAAAAGGCGTAAAACAACTGTCCATGAATTTAGGAAAATCAAGCGTGAAGCTGCCAAGATGCCATTTGCCACCAGTTTGGCCGTATTTCAGAGCTTCAACGTTACTGGAGTATCAAAAAGCACAAGGTGTGCCATACTCAGGGACATGGCCAAGGTAAGGAAGGCTGAAAAACGACCACCTTTGAACAAGAAACATAAGATAAAACATCAAAACTGGGCGAAGAAATATCTTCAGACTGATTTTTCAAAGGTTTTATGGATTGATCAAATAAGAGTGACACTTGATGGGCCAGAGGCTGGATCAGTAAAGGGCAGAGAGCTCCACTCCGACTCAGACGCCAGCAAGGTGGAGGTGGGGTACTGGTATGGGCTGGTATCATCAAAGATTAACTTGTAGGACCTTTTCAGGTTGAGGATGGAGTGCAGCTCAACTCCCAGACCTACTGCCAGTTTCTGGAAAACAACTTCTTCAAGCAGTAGTACAGGAAGAAGTCGGTATCGTTCAAGAAAAACATGATTTTCATGCAGGACAATGCTCTATCACATGCATCCAACTACTCCACAGCGTGGCTGGCCAGTAAAGGTCTAAAAGATGACAAAATAATGATATGGCCCCCTTGTTCACCTGATCTGAACCCCATAGAGAACCTGTGGTCCCTCATAAAATGTAAGATCTACAGGGAGGGAAAACAGTACACCTCTCGGAACAGTGTCTGGAGGCTGTGGTGGCTGCTGCACGCAATGTTAATCGTAAACAGATCAAGCAATCTATGGATGGTAGGCTGTTGAGTGTCATCAGAAAGAAAGGTGGCTATATTGGTCACTAATTTTTTGGGGTTTGTTTCTGCATGTCAGAAATGTTTATTTCTAAATTTTGTACAGTTACAGTCAGGGCCAGAAATATTTGGACAATGACACAAGTTTTGTTATTTTAGTTGTTTACAAAAACATGTTCAGAAATACAATTATATATATAATATGGGCTGAAAGTGCACACTCCCAGCTGCAATATGAGAGTTTTCACATCCAAATCGGAGAAAGGGTTTAGGAATCATAGCTCTGTAATGCATAGCCTCCTCTTTTTAAAGGGACCAAAAGTAATTGGACAAGGGACTCTAAGGGCTGCAATTAACTCTGAAGGCGTCTCCCTCGTTAACCTGTAATCAATGAAGTAGTTAAAAGGTCTGGGGTTGATTACAGGTGTGTGGTTTTGCATTTGGAAGCTGTTGCTGTGACCAGACAACATGCGGTCTAAGGAACTCTCAATTGAGGTGAAGCAGAACATCCTGAGGCTGAAAAAAAGAAAAAATCCATCAGAGAGATAGCAGACATGCTTGGAGTAGCAAAATCAACAGTCGGGTACATTCTGAGAAAAAAGGAATTGACTGGTGAGCTTGGGAACTCAAAAAGGCCTGGGCGTCCACGGATGACAACAGTGGTGGATGATTGCCGCATACTTTCTTTGGTGAAGAAGAACCCGTTCACAACATCAACTGAAGTCCAGAACACTCTCAGTGAAGTAGGTGTATCTGTCTCTAAGTCAAAAGTAAAGAGAAGACTCCATGAAAGTAAATACAAAGGGTTCACATCTAGATGCAAACCATTCATCAATTCCAAAAATAGACAGGCCAGAGTTAAATTTGCTGAAAAACACCTCATGAAGCCAGCTCAGTTCTGGAAAAGTATTCTATGGACAGATGAGACAAAGATCAACCTGTACCAGAATGATGGGAAGAAAAAAGTTTGGAGAAGAAAGGGAACGGCACATGATCTAAAGCACACCACATCCTCTGTAAAACATGGTAGAGGCAACGTGATGGCATGGGCATGCATGGCTTTCAATGGCACTGGGTCACTTGTGTTTATTGATGACATAACAGCAGACAAGAGTAGCCGGATGAATTCTGAAGTGTACCGGGATATACTTTCAGCCCAGATTCAGCCAAATGCCGCAAAGTTGATCGGACGGCGCTTCATAGTACAGATGGACAATGACCCCAAGCATACAGCCAAAGCTACCCAGGAGTTCATGAGTGCAAAAAAGTGGAACATTCTGCAATGGCCAAGTCAATCACCAGATCTTAACCCAATTGAGCATGCATTTCACTTGCTCAAATCCAGACTTAAGACGGAAAGACCCACAAACAAGCAAGACCTGAAGGCTGCGGCTGTAAAGGCCTGGCAAAGCATTAAGAAGGAGGAAACCCAGCGTTTGGTGATGTCCATGGGTTCCAGACTTAAGGCAGTGATTGCCTCCAAAGGATTCGCAACAAAATATTGAAAATAAAAATATTTTGTTTGGGTTTGGTTTATTTGTCCAATTACTTTTGACCTCCTAAAATGTGGAGTGTTTGTAAAGAAATGTGTACAATTCCTACAATTTCTATCAGATATTTTTGTTCAAACCTTCAAATTAAACGTTACAATCTGCACTTGAATTCTGTTGTAGAGGTTTCATTTCAAATCCAATGTGGTGGCATGCAGAGCCCAACTCGCGAAAATTGTGTCACTGTCCAAATATTTCTGGACCTAACTGTATATTGGTTTACCTGGTGAAAATAAACAAATGAGATGGGAATATATTTGGTTTTTATTAAGTTCCCTAATAATTCTGCACAGAAATAGTTACCTGCACAAACAGATATCCTCCTAAGATAGCCCAATCTAAAAAAAAAAACTACTCCAACTTCCAAAAATATTAAGCTTTGATTTTATGAGTCTTGGGTTGATTGAGAACATAGTTGTTGATCAATAATAAAAAAAATCCTCTAAAATACAACTTGCCTAATAATTCTGCACACAGTGTATGTGCGTTGTGTCCACTAAAGGAATCCGCACCGTTGCATTTACAATCACAAAATTTTGCACAGTCACTTCATTTGACTCAGGGAACGTCATAGACTATGTTTTGAAAGGAAAATTTAACCCCGCGCTTTACAGTTTTTCACCAGAAGACCTGCTTACATTAAAGTCAATGGAGCTGGGAGCTACAGGTCATTAATAGGAGCTGTAATTGGTTGCTATAGGCAAAAAAGGACATTCTTAGTATAAGAAGCTTATGTGTGAGGTAATATGATATCAGTGGAGAAAGAGAGAGACAGAGAGAGGGAGAGGCAGACAGGGAAAGAGAGAGGGGAAGACAAACGGAGAGAGAGACAGAGAGGAAAAGAGAGAGAGACAGAGACACAGAGAGAAACAGACACAGGGGGAGACCGGGAGAAAGAAAGAGAGACACTTGGTTACTATCCCGGGCAAGGCCAGGTAATACAGTTAGTATGTCATAAATGTGTACTAGATGCAGGTCCTATAGGGCCTTATGGTTCCCCTGTTAGTTGAGATGGCTGTGCATACACCTCTCTATGTTCATTTGTATGAAAGCCCTGAACATTTCCAAGCAAGCGACTTGAAATAATAAGTACTGTGGCCTCTTTTTGAAACTTTCTAAGATGTTAATTATTGGTGCTTTTTGAAGTTTTGCCCTGGGATCCCGTGATTTCTTGTTGTGTCGTGAAAACAGATTCCATAATACTAAATAGGTACAAAAGGGGCAAATATTTTTTCCCCGGTATTGAATATACCTAGTTGGAATTTACTCATCAAAAATGAATACAACGTCTTGTGTACAATATAATTACCCATGTATTAAAATCCATGTAACATTACTGAGAGCCACGTCTCCTGGCGTAATAGCACTTTACTCATATGTTGAAAAACAAGTTGGTGGGATCACAGGAGGACACCAGCAAATATTGAAAGGGTTATTGTCCATACCATAAATGTGTTCTACCAGCTGTTAACCCACATGCCCTAGTACTATGATCCTCTTCTCATTCCTCCTCTGGCTGCCTGTGTTAATGATTAGCAATTATATTCATTACATCCCTTACAGTCTATGCTATAGAAGTAAGAAATCAGTAGAGTATTAGGTTGGTGCGGGTCCATCACACACCACACACACTAATCAGCTGTTCACAGGTACATTGGTGGCTATACACTGATGAGCAAAAGGGTAACAATGTTTTAAAGTTTTGACTTTTAGGCTTGATATGTCACCATCCACTACAGCTTTGAGCATGAGGCGACCTTAATTTTCTAGACAATCATCTTGGCTATCTCATTCATAAATTTGACTTGCATCTATTTAGCATAAGAGTAGTTATGCAGATTCCTTTCGTATCACTGCACTGTTACTGTTTTGCTTCTCGTGGTAGAAAGATGTTTTTTTTTCCTGTATACTACAAATTACAACCTGTTCTCACATTCCCCAATAGTTTAGAGTTTTATTAGATTGATTTCCAATCGAGGAGCAGCCATGAAGAGAAACAGCATCATAAAGATCATCAATATCTGTCTCTTGGCCAAGAAAATTGCCAATCGGCATCATGTGAGCGCCATGACAGTAGGAAGAATATGAAATGAAGTCTGTAACTTCCAAGAGGAGGACGTCCTGGCAAATTATCAGTCAACAAGTTGACGCATCACAAGGTCTATCAGTTCTGGCGTGACAAACACGACAGTGGAGGCAGCTCATATGCTTCATCATAGTGAGATCATAGACATCCATGCAAACACCGTGCAACACACATTACACAAGTCTGGGGTGATGGCCCGAAAAAATGTGAAGAAGCCTCGACTTTAATATCGTCATAGGAAGAGTCGGCTCAAGTTTGCAAAGAACGTATGAAAAGTGGACAGAAGATTGGATACGGGTAATTTGGACTGATGAGTTGAAAGTCAATAGATGACTCTGATGGATGTGGAAGAAACAAGGGAAAAAGGGGCTAATGGAACTAAAAATTGAAGGAATTGTCAGGTTCGGTGGATGAACACTGATTGATGATATGAGCTTGTTTCACAGCCAAAGGTGTTGGATACTTGACCAAAATCAATGTTTGTTTCAATGCTGAGCTATATGTGAGTATCCTACAAGAGGAGTTATTTCATACACTTGAGAACTATGGGTATGAAAAGGACAACATAATATTCCAGCAGGACAACAACCTGAAGTATACATTGAGAGTGGAGAAGAAATGGTTCAATGACAGTTAAGTAGAGGTGCTGGATTGTCTCCACAGTCCCCAGACCTCAAGCCAATCCAACAATTTTGGGTAGAATTGAAAAAAATACTGTATACATACCCAAGTGAGCCGTCTTTATACACCAACAATTAGAATGTGTAGAAGAGACCCGGGATCAGATTTCAGTCTAGACATGCGTGAATCTGATGGACAACATGACCAGAAGGATTCAGGCAGTGCTGAAAGCCAAAGTTGGATTTACCAAATACTAACAAATTAATAAAAATTAAAATTTAGATTTTTTTTTTTTAGTAGCAAAATAATAACAATGCAGTGATATGACAGGAATCTGCATAACTTAATCATATGCTAAATAGCTGCAAGTCAAATTTATGAGATGGCCAAGATGATAGTCTATAAAATGAAGGTCGTGTCACGCTCCAAGCTGTAGTGGATGGTAAGATATGGAGCCTGAAAGTCAAAAGGTCAAAACACTGTTACCTTTCTGTGTAAGTATACAGTTACGGAGGCGCAGCACCTCAGCTCCCCACACTGTTGTGACTTTCAGAGCTACATTTCCACAGTGCAGCTCCTGTTGAAGTGAAAGTGATTTGAGATGCAGTACCCAAGAGCAGATGCTGCACAGTGTATGGGGCTGTGCTGTTCAGACTATATGAGGACCGGAGCGCCACCAGCTATTGTTAACCAATTATAAATAGCGATGTGAGATTGACTGTAGCATTTAATATGTGCCGACTGGAGGGCACGTCATTCCTCCTGCCCATCAGTGTGCCTGTGACATGATCGCGGGGTGTCGATGGGTTGTCATGAAAGCCGTGGGTCTGCTGATGACTCTTGTGCCTGTCCTTATTTTTCTCCTGTGAACTCAAGCCCGTGACCAGCGTTCATAGTGGATTGTGATTTGTGCTTTACATGGCAATGCTAATGCACTGCTATGTATAGCACTGCTAATGTACTGCTATGTATAGCACAGATGATCGCAGATTCAATTCCTATAAAGGGAAATACTGTAAATAAAAATGTTTTTAAAAGTGTGAAAAAAAAATAAAGTTCAAATCACCTTTCTTTTACCCTATTAAAAATAAAACAATTTAAAAATACACATTTTTGGTATTTGGTCAGAGATGTCTGATCTATGAAAATATAAAATAAATTAATCCAATTGGGAAACAGCATAACGAGAGAAAAAAAAGCGCCAGAATTCCTTTTTTTTTTTTCTCTTGCCGCAACACTGCAATAAAACGCAGTAATAGGCGATCAAATCATTGCATCTACCCCAAAATATGAGTAAAAACATCAGCTCTCAGCCTTTAAATTAAGCCATCACATAGCCCCAAATCCTAAAAGGGGAAATCGTTACAGGTCTCGAGTACCTAAGTATAATGGAAGTCAATGGGGGACTCAAGCATTTTTCCAGGAACTCTTACTGATAGACACCTCTCCATTACTAACCCCTAGGCTTGATACCAGCTGTCAATTCACAGCTAACATCAACCCTATATATTACCTTGATTTCCACCGCATCAGGGCAATCTGGAAGAGCCAGGCAAAGCTCCAGAATGGACACATCTGGGGTGGCTGAGGGCTGCTATTTTTAGGCTGGAGAGGGCCAAATAACCATGGATCTTCAAAGTCGGATAATACCAGCCTCCAGTTGTCCTTTTTACCTTGGCTGGTTATCAAAAATAGGGAGGGACCCTGCCTTTTTTTATTATTCGATATTTTTTTTTTTACTTTCCGTCAGTGACCTGAGAGTCAAAGATGCATTTTTCCGGCCTCCCCTGCCCTCTAATGGGGTCTGCCAGAAAAATGTTTTTGTTCCCCATAGACTTCCATTATATTCATTTCTCGAATTGAGCCAGTCAGAGCTTGAGACTCACTCAATTTGAGTAGCGAGCAGTTGAGCACCTTAATGCTTTTTCATCACTACTATTAACATCAGCATCTATGGAGTTAAACAGCCATGGTCAGTGTCAACACCGATCATGACTGATGCAGCAGATTGTCTGCTATAGTGTACAGCCGACAGCTGCGGCATTGTCACCTGTCAGCGGATGATATCCTCTTATATCTTTGGTCAGTTTTAAGTCGTATTTGTGGTCACTAAGGGGTTAGAATAATAATTATTGTGGCAGGATTCACACATGACCATGATGTCCGCAACAGCTTTCTATGACTGAGTCTGTTAAAGGGGTTATCTGGCTTATTTTGAGTTTTTTTCATTATTACCCTATTGGGCTACATTGGGGCAGGTAAGTAGATAGTGAGCACTTACCTGCCCTGCTGTCAGCCCCTCTCCCCCGGCTCAGAGCGGTCATGTGACCGCTCCTGCCGCGATTTTGCTGCTTCCGGTCATTTCATGTCAACATGGGCAGGGCCATGTTGACATGCAAATCTGGAAACAGCATGTCGCCTCCCTGCTGGGCGGGTACAGTGCGATGAGCCCCGCCCCCTTCCCTGCACCCTCCCACACATTCCCCCGCACCCCGTACTCTGCCCACAACCTCCCCCTGCACTTCTGTGGGGTCCGTGACCTGGGGGCGGGGCCTGGGGGCGGCTGCCGTGGTGTCAGCGCCAGCACTGAGCCCCCTGCTCAGGATCGCACATACAAATATACCGGCATCACAGATCACAGATGCCGATATATTTGAAAGCGCTGATGAGAAGGAGCGCAGCTTCTCATCACTGCCCGGCTGTCTGTGCTCTCTTCAGCACAGCGGTGACGTCACTACTGTGCTGATATGGCCAGAGCACAGACAGCGCGCGAACGTGCAGGAGTGGCGGGGACCGAGGACGGGTGAGTATGTACTCCCTATGGGGGGGTCGGTGCACAGCCCGATGTGTATGTGTGTGTGTGTGTGTGTGTGTATATGCGGTGCACAGCCCGATGTGTGAGTGTGTGTGTGTGTATGCGGTGCACAGCCCGATGTGTGTGTGTGTATGTGGTGCACAGCCCGATGTGTGTGTGTGTATGCGGTGCACAGCCCAATGTGTGTCTGTGTGTGTGTGTGTGTGTATGCGGTGCACAGCCCGATGTGTGAGTGTGTGTGTGTGTGTATGCGGTGCACAGCCCAATGTGTGTGTGTGTGTGTGTGTGTGTATGCGGTGCACAGCCCGATGTGTGTGTGTGTGTGTATGCGGTGCACAGCCCGATGTGTGTGTATGCGGTGCACAGCCCGATGTGTGTGTATGTGGTGCACAGCCCGATGTGTGTGTGTGTGTGTGTATGCGGTGCACAGCCCAATGTGTGTGTATGCGGTGCACAGCCCAATGTGTGTGTATGCGGTGCACAGCCCGATATGTGTGTGTGTGTATGCGGTGCACAGCCCGATGTGTGTGTGTATATGCAGTGCACAGCCCGATGTGTGTGTGTGTGTGTGTATGCGGTGCACAGCCCAATGTGTGTGTGTGTGTGCGGTGCACAGCCCGATGTGTGTGTATGCGGTGCACAGCCCGATGTGTGTGTGTGTGTATGCGGTGCACAGCCCGATGTGTGTGTGTGTGTGTGTATGCGGTGCACAACCCGATGTGTGTGTGTATGTTGTGCACAGCCCGATGTGTGTGTATGCGGTGCACAGCCCGATGTGTGTGTGTATGCGGTGCACAGCCCGATGTGTGTGTATGCGGTGCACAGCCCGATGTGTGTGAGTGTGTGTATGCGGTGCACAGCCCGATGTGTGTGTGTGTGTGTATGCGGTGCACAGCCCGATGTGTGTGTGTGTGTATGCGGTGCACAGCCCGATGTGTGTGTGTGTGTGTGTGTGTGTGTATGCGGTGCACAACCCGATGTGTGTGTGTATGCGGTGCACAGCCCGATATGTGTGTGTGTGTATGCGGTGCACAGCCCGATATGTGTGTGTGTGTATGCGGTGCACAGCCCGATATGTGTGTGTGTGTATGCGGTGCACAGCCCGATATGTGTGTGTGTGTATGCGGTGCACAGCCCGATGTGTGTGTGTGTGTATGCGGTGCACAGCCCGATGTGTGTGAGTGTGTGTATGCGGTGCACAGCCTGATGTGTGTGTATGCGGTGCACAGCCTGGTGTGTGTGTATGCGGTGCACAGCCTGGTGTGTGTGTGTGTGTGTGTGTGTGCGGTGCACAGCCTGGTGTGTGTGTATGCGGTGCACAGCCTGGTGTGTGTGTGTGTGTGTGTGTGTGTGCGGTGCACAGCCTGGTGTGTGTGTATTCGGTGCACAGCCTGATGTGTGTGTGTGTGTGTGTATGCGGTGCACAGCCTGATGTGTGTGTATGCGGTGCAGAGCCTGATGTGTGTGTATGCGGTGCACAGCCTGGTGTGTGTGTGTGTGTGTATATGCGGTGCACAGCCCGATGTGTGTGTGTGTGTGTGTTTGTATGCGGTGCACAGCCCGGTGTGTGTGTGTGTATGCGGTGCACAGCCCGATGTGTGTGTGTATGCGGTGCACAGCCCGATTGTGTGTGTGTGTATGCGGTGCACAGCCCGATGTGTGTGTGTGTGTGTGTATGCGGTGCACAGCCCGATGTGTGTGTGTGTGTGTTTGTATGCGGTGCACAGCCCGGTGTGTGTGTGTGTGTGTGTGTGTATGCGGTGCACAGCCCGATGTGTGTGTGTATGCGGTGCACAGCCCGATGTGTGTGAGTGTGTGTATGCGGTGCACAGCCCGATGTGTGTGTATGCGGTGCACAGCCCGATGTGTGTGTATGCGGTGCACAGCCCGATGTGTGTGTATGCGGTGCACAGCCCGGTGTGTGTGTGTGTGTGTGTGTGTTTGTGTATGTGGTGCACAGCCCGATGTGTGTGTATCCGGTGCAAAGCCTGATGTGTGTGTATGCGGTGCACAGCCTGATGTGTGTGTGTATGCGGTGCACAGCCTGGTGTGTGTGTGTGTGTGTGTATATGCGGTGCACAGCCCGATGCGTGTGTGTGTGTATGCGGTGCACAGCCCGATGTGTGTGTGTGTGAGTGTGTGTGTATGCGGTGCACAGCCCGATGTGTGTGTATACGGTGCACAGCCCGATGTGTGTGTGTATGCGGTGCACAGCCCGATGTGTGTATGTGTGTGTGTATGCGGTGCACAGCCCGATGTGTGTGTGTATGCGGTGCACAGCCCGATTGTGTGTGTGTGTGTGTGTGTGTGTGTGTATATGCGGTGCACAGCCTGATGTGTGTGTGTGTATGCGGTGCACAGCCTGATGTGTGTGTATGCGGTGCAGAGCCTGATGTGTGTGTATGCGGTGCACAGCCTGGTGTGTGTGTGTGTATGCGGTGCACAGCCTGGTGTGTGTGTGTGTGCGGTGCACAGCCTGGTGTGTGTATTCGGTGCACAGCCTGATGTGTGTGTGTGTGTGTGTATGCGGTGCACAGCCTGATGTGTGTGTATGCGGTGCAGAGCCTGATGTGTGTGTATGCGGTGCACAGCCTGGTGTGTGTGTGTGTGTGTGTGTGTATATGCGGTGCACAGCCCGATGTGTGTGTGTGTGTATGCGGTGCACAGCCCGATGTGTGTGTATGCGGTGCAGAGCCTGATGTGTGTGTATGCGGTGCACAGCCTGGTGTGTGTGTGTGTGTGTATGCGGTGCACAACCCGATGTGTGTGTGTATGCGGTGCACAGCCCGATATGTGTGTGTGTGTATGCGGTGCACAGCCCGATGTGTGTGTATGCGGTGCACAGCCCGATGTGTGTGTGTGTATGCGGTGCACAGCCCGATGTGTGTGAGTGTGTGTATGCGGTGCACAGCCCGATGTGTGTGTATGCGGTGCACAGCCTGATGTGTGTGTGTATGCGGTGCAGAGCCTGATGTGTGTGTATGCGGTGCACAGCCTGGTGTGTGTGTGTGTGTGTATGCGGTGCACAGCCTGGTGTGTGTGTATTCGGTGCACAGCCTGATGTGTGTGTGTGTATGCGGTGCACAGCCTGATGTGTGTGTATGCGGTGCAGAGCCTGATGTGTGTGTATGCGGTGCACAGCCCGATGTGTGTGTATGCGGTGCACAGCCCGATGTGTGTGTATGCGGTGCACAGCCCGGTGTGTGTGTGTGTGTATGCGGTGCACAGCCCGATGTGTGTGTGTATGCGGTGCACAGCCCGATTGTGTGTGAGTGTGTGTATGCGGTGCACAGCCCGATGTGTGTGTATGCGGTGCACAGCCCGATGTGTGTGTATGCGGTGCACAGCCCGGTGTGTGTGTGTGTGTTTGTGTATGCGGTGCACAGCCCGGTGTGTGTGTGTGCGGTGCACAGCCTGATGTGTGTGTGTATGCAGTGCAAAGCCTGATGTGTGTGTATGCGGTGCACAGCCTGATGTGTGTGTGTATGCGGTGCACAGCCTGGTGTGTGTGTGTGTGTGTGTGTATATGCGGTGCACAGCCCGATGCGTGTGTGTGTGTGTATGCGGTGCACAGCCCGATGTGTGTGTATACGGTGCACAGCCCGATGTGTGTGTGTATGCGGTGCACAGCCCGATGTGTGTATGTGTGTGTGTATGCGGTACACAGCCCGATGTGTGTGTGTATGCGGTGCACAGCCCGATTGTGTGTGTGTGTGTGTGTGTGTATATGCGGTGCACAGCCTGATGTGTGTGTGTGTATGCGGTGCACAGCCTGATGTGTGTGTATGCGGTGCAGAGCCTGATGTGTGTGTATGCGGTGCACAGCCTGGTGTGTGTGTGTGTGTGTATGCGGTGCACAGCCTGGTGTGTGTGTGTGTGTGTGTGTCTGCGGTGCACAGCCTGGTGTGTGTGTATTCGGTGCACAGCCTGATGTGTGTGTGTGTATGCGGTGCACAGCCTGATGTGTGTGTATGCGGTGCAGAGCCTGATGTGTGTGTATGCGGTGCACAGCCTGGTGTGTGTGTGTGTGTGTGTGTGTGTATATGCGGTGCACAGCCCGATGTGTGTGTGTGTGTATGCGGTGCACAGCCCGATGTGTGTGTGTGTGTGTGTGTGTATGCGGTG